>NW_027262481.1:10000-29197 GCF_902827115.2 Pseudochaenichthys georgianus
TGTGTGTGTGTGTGTGTGTGTGTGTGTGTGTGTGTGTGTGTGTGTGTGTGTGTGTGTGTGTGTGTGTGTGTGTGTGTGCGTGCGTGCGTGCGTGCGTGCGTGCGTGCGTGCGTGCGTGCGTGCGTGCGTGCGTGCGTGCGTGCGTGCGTGCGTGCGTCGCTTTAAAGTGTTGCCATGTGTCTATGTGACGTTACCGTGTGCTATACACTGCTTCTCTGAACTGCACACCTACAGACTGGCTTATCAAATTGCTCTTCCTTCGGTCAAGTATATATTTGTATGACAATTAGAGTAAATGCTTGACCTTTGAAACCAAACCAGATCCAGAACTGATACATCATGGACCTCGGGGGGGGGATTGTTTTGTCAAATGCTGTTCCCAACTTGCAGTTCTCCAAAAACATTTCCATTATTGGACTTTACTTTGATAAAGACGATCTAAAACTGTAAAAGCTCCATAACAGCGAATGAATGGATCTCGTGGTGAGATTGTTTCATCGACCAGTCATTTTCCGTTCTTATAGTCGCATCATTTTTACGTTTTAATCAAAATATGGACAATCATTTCTAGTAAAAGCTGTGCAACACACAGTTTGCCACTTCTTCCCTTGCACTCGAGTTAGTGTGTCCTTTTGGGGAAATATGTGGGCGAAGATCTTAAACACTATAATAGACATTAACCATATATGCTGTGGTCCCCCCAGGGAGATGAAGACCTGCTCACGGTGAACATAGGAGAGGTCTTCCTGGAGTTCGTCAACATGCTGCCGGCCTTCCAGACGTACTGCCTGCAGCAGCCCACCTCCGTCAGCCTGCTGAACGCCCTGGAGAAGGAGAAGGAGCTGCTCAGGTACTGATTCTACTTCCTGTTAGTGTGTGCAGAGAAGGACACGCATCCTTTACTCAAGTAGAAGTACAGATACTCGTGTTTAAAAATACTCTGGTAAAAGTAGAAGTACTGACTAAACTTCTTTGCTCAAGTGAAAGTAAAGAAGTATGGGCTTTGAAGTAAAAAGTACCCATAACTAGCAGCTGCTTTAAAGAGTACCTGACCTCCCTTTATATCAATAGATCAATAATGTCATTGTTAGCTAATGAATGTTTCCATGCTGAACAACGGCAACATGACAA
Organism: Pseudochaenichthys georgianus; assembly: GCF_902827115.2. Lineage (NCBI taxonomy): Eukaryota > Metazoa > Chordata > Actinopteri > Perciformes > Channichthyidae > Pseudochaenichthys > Pseudochaenichthys georgianus. The sequence goes on from NW_027262481.1 coordinate 11,132, forward strand.
CGTTTCCATTGGTCCCTCTTCTTTAGAGAAGACCAGGAAGTGATGGATACACGGATCGTGTTCCAACCAATAGGCACGCAGTGACTCTAAAGAATAATGATCACGCACCAACACACATTCAGACTAAAGGAACCAGCTGTTTGGAATATGAGAGAAGTAGAAAGTACAGGTATTTGTGTTCAACATGTAAGAAGTAGAAAGTACAGGTATTTGAGTTCAACATGTGAGAAGTAGAAAGTACAGGTATTTGAGTTCAACATGTAAGAAGTAGAAAGTACAGGTATTTGGGTTCAACATGAGAGAAGTAGAAAGTACAGGTATTTGAGTTCAACATGTAAGAAGTAGAAAGTACAGGTATTTGAGTTCAACATGTAAGAAGTAGAAAGTACAGGTATTTGAGTTCAACATGTAAGAAGTAGAAAGTACAGGTATTTGGGTTCAACATGAGAGAAGTAGAAAGTACAGGTATTTGAGTTCAACATGAGAGAAGTAGAAAGTACAGGTATTTGGGTTCAACATGTAAGAAGTAGAAAGTACAGGTATTTGGGTTCAACATGTAAGAAGTAGAAAGTACAGGTATTTGAGTTCAACATGTAAGAAGTAGAAAGTACAGGTATTTGGGTTCAACATGAGAGAAGTAGAAAGTACAGGTATTTGAGTTCAACATGTGAGAAGTAGAAAGTACAGGTATTTGAGTTCAACATGAGAGAAGTAGAAAGTACAGGTATTTGAGTTCAACATGTAAGAAGTAGAAAGTACAGGTATTTGGGTTCAACATGAGAGAAGTAGAAAGTACAGGTATTTGAGTTCAACATGTAAGAAGTAGAAAGTACAGGTATTTGAGTTCAACATGTAAGAAGTAGAAAGTACAGGTATTTGGGTTCAACATGAGAGAAGTAGAAAGTACAGGTATTTGAGTTCAACATGTGAGAAGTAGAAAGTACAGGTATTTGAGTTCAACATGTAAGAAGTAGAAAGTACAGGTATTTGAGTTCAACATGTAAGAAGTAGAAAGTACAGGTATTTGTGTTCAACATGAGAGAAGTAGAAAGTACAGGTATTTGTGTTCAACATGAGAGAAGTAGAAAGTACAGGTATTTGTGTTCAACATGTGAGAAGTAGAAAGTACAGGTATTTGAGTTCAACATGTAAGAAGTAGAAAGTTCAGGTATTTGAGTTCAACATGTAAGAAGTAGAAAGTACAGGTATTTGTGTTCAACATGTAAGAAGTAGAAAGTACAGGTATTTGTGTTAAACATGTAAGAAGTAGAAAGTACAGGTATTTGGGTTCAACATGTAAGAAGTAGAAAGTACAGGTATTTGTGTTCAACATGTAAGAAGTAGAAAGTACAGGTATTTGTGTTAAACATGTAAGAAGTAGAAAGTACAGGTATTTGGATTCAACATGTAAGAATTAGAAAGTACAGGTATTTGTGTTCAACATGTGAGAAGTAGAAAGTACAGGTATTTGAGTTCAACATGTAAGAAGTAGAAAGTACAGGTATTTGAGTTCAACATGTAAGAAGTAGAAAGTACAGGTATTTGTGTTCAACATGTAAGAAGTAGAAAGTACAGGTATTTGAGTTCAACATGTGAGAAGTAGAAAGTACAGGTATTTGTGTTCAACATGTAAGAAGTAGAAAGTACAGGTATTTGAGTTCAACATGTAAGAAGTAGAAAGTACAGGTATTTGAGTTCAACATGTAAGAAGTAGAAAGTACAGGTATTTGAGTTCAACATGTAAGAAGTAGAAAGTTCAGGTATTTGTGTTAAACATGTAAGAAGTAGAAAGTACAGGTATTTGGGTTCAACATGTAAGAAGTAGAAAGTACAGGTATTTGTGTTCAACATGTGAGAAGTAGAAAGTACAGGTATTTGAGTTCAACATGTTAGAAGTAGAAAGTACAGGTATTTGTGTTCAACATGTAAGAAGTAGAAAGTACAGGTATTTGGGTTCAACATGTAAGAAGTAGAAAGTTCAGGTATTTGAGTTCAACATGTAAGAAGTAGAAAGTACAGGTATGTGTGTTAAACATGTAAGAAGTAGAAAGTACAGGTATTTGGGTTCAACATGTAAGAAGTAGAAAGTACAGGTATTTGTGTTCAACATGTGAGAAGTAGAAAGTACAGGTATTTGAGTTCAACATGTAAGAAGTAGAAAGTACAGGTATTTGAGTTCAACATGTAAGAAGTAGAAAGTACAGGTATTTGTGTTCAACTTGTGAGAAGTAGAAAGTACAGGTATTTGTGTTCAACATGAGAGAAGTAGAAAGTACAGGTATTTGGGTTCAACATGTAAGAAGTAGAAAGTTCAGGTATTTGAGTTCAACATGTAAGAAGTAGAAAGTACAGGTATTTGTGTTAAACATGTAAGAAGTAGAAAGTACAGGTATTTGGGTTCAACATGTAAGAAGTAGAAAGTACAGGTATTTGAGTTCAACATGTAAGAAGTAGAAAGTACAGGTATTTGAGTTCAACATGTAAGAAGTAGAAAGTACAGGTATTTGTGTTCAACATGTGAGAAGTAGAAAGTACAGGTATTTGTGTTCAACATGTAAGAAGTAGAAAGTACAGGTATTTGAGTTCAACATGTGAGAAGTAGAAAGTACAGGTATTTGAGTTCAACATGTAAGAAGTAGAAAGTACAGGTATTTGTGTTCAACATGTAAGAAGTAGAAAGTACAGGTATTTGTGTTCAACATGTAAGAAGTAGAAAGTACAGGTATTTGTGTTCAACATGTAAGAAGTAGAAAGTACAGGTATTTGAGTTCAACATGTAAGAAGTAGAAAGTACAGGTATTTGTGTTCAACATGAGAGAAGTAGAAAGTACAGGTATTTGGGTTCAACATGTAAGAAGTAGAAAGTACAGGTATTTGAGTTCAACATGTAAGAAGTAGAAAGTACAGGTATTTGAGTTCAACATGTAAGAAGTAGAAAGTTCAGGTATTTGTGTTAAACATGTAAGAAGTAGAAAGTACAGGTATTTGGGTTCAACATGTAAGAAGTAGAAAGTACAGGTATTTGTGTTCAACATGTGAGAAGTAGAAAGTACAGGTATTTGAGTTCAACATGTAAGAAGTAGAAAGTACAGGTATTTGTGTTCAACATGTAAGAAGTAGAAAGTACAGGTATTTGAGTTCAACATGTGAGAAGTAGAAAGTACAGGTATTTGAGTTCAACATGTAAGAAGTAGAAAGTACAGGTATTTGTGTTCAAAATGTGAGAAGTAGAAAGTACAGGTATTTGAGTTCAACATGTAAGAAGTAGAAAGTACAGGTATTTGTGTTCAACATGTAAGAAGTAGAAAGTACAGGTATTTGTGTTCAACATGTAAGAAGTAGAAAGTACAGGTATTTGAGTTCAACATGTAAGAAGTAGAAAGTACAGGTATTTGAGTTCAACATGTAAGAAGTAGAAAGTACAGGTATTTGAGTTCAACATGTAAGAAGTAGAAAGTACAGATATTTGTGTTCAACATGTAAGAAGTAGAAAGTACAGGTATTTGAGTTCAACATGTAAGAAGTAGAAAGTACAGGTATTTGAGTTCAACATGTAAGAAGTAGAAAGTACAGGTATTTGAGTTCAACATGTAAGAAGTAGAAAGTACAGGTATTTGTGTTCAAAATGTGAGAAGTAGAAAGTACAGGTATTTGAGTTCAACATGTAAGAAGTAGAAAGTACAGGTATTTGTGTTCAACATGTAAGAAGTAGAAAGTACAGGTATTTGTGTTCAACATGTAAGAAGTAGAAAGTACAGGTATTTGAGTTCAACATGTAAGAAGTAGAAAGTACAGGTATTTGAGTTCAACATGTAAGAAGTAGAAAGTACAGGTATTTGAGTTCAACATGTAAGAAGTAGAAAGTACAGATATTTGTGTTCAACATGTAAGAAGTAGAAAGTACAGATATTTGTGTTCAACATGTAAGAAGTAGAAAGTACAGGTATTTGAGTTCAACATGTAAGAAGTAGAAAGTACAGGTATTTGAGTTCAACATGTAAGAAGTAGAAAGTACAGGTATTTGAGTTCAACATGTAAGAAGTAGAAAGTACAGATATTTGTGTTCAACATGTAAGAAGTAGAAAGTACAGGTATTTGAGTTCAACATGTAAGAAGTAGAAAGTACAGGTATTTGAGTTCAACATGTAAGAAGTAGAAAGTACAGGTATTTGAGTTCAACATGTAAGAAGTAGAAAGTACAGGTATTTGAGTTCAACATGTAAGAAGTAGAAAGTACAGATATTTGTGTTAAACATGTAATAAGTAGAAAGTACAGGTATTTGTGTTCAACATGTAAGAAGTAGAAAGTACAGGTATTTGAGTTCAACATGTAATAAGTAGAAAGTACAGATATTTGTGTTAAACATGTAATAAGTAGAAAGTACAGGTATTTGTGTTCAACATGTAAGAAGTAGAAAGTACAGGTATTTGAGTTCAACATGTAATAAGTAGAAAGTACAGGTATTTGTGTTCAAAATATGAGAAGTAGAAAGTACAGGTATTTGTGTTCAACATGTAAGAAGTAGAAAGTACAGGTATTTGTGTTAAACATGTAAGAAGTAGAAAGTACAGGTATTTGAGTTCAACATGTAAGAAGTAGAAAGTACAGGTATTTGAGTTCAACATGTAAGAAGTAGAAAGTACAGGTATTTGAGTTCAACATGTAAGAAGTAGAAAGTACAGATATTTGTGTTAAACATGTAATAAGTAGAAAGTACAGGTATTTGTGTTCAACATGTAAGAAGTAGAAAGTACAGGTATTTGAGTTCAACATGTAATAAGTAGAAAGTACAGGTATTTGTGTTCAACATGTAAGAAGTAGAAAGTACAGGTATTTGAGTTCAACATGTAATAAGTAGAAAGTACAGGTATTTGTGTTCAAAATATGAGAAGTAGAAAGTACAGGTATTTGTGTTAAACATGTAAGAAGTAGAAAGTACAGGTATTTGTGTTCAACATGTGAGAAGTAGAAAGTGAAAAGTCGTCAGAAAAATAAGTAGTGGAGTAAAGTATTGATACCAGAAAAATGTACTTAAGTACAGTAACGAAGTATTTGTACTCCACTACTTCCCACCTCTGAGTGTGTGAGGGAGATCTTACCCTGGCAGCTTTCTCTAGTTTCGGCCACGGCTGTTCTGTATAATTCTTAAAGGAAAAGACAGTTGGTTATCACTTATTCAGAAGAAGGGCTATTTTAAGAGCAGCGCTGCCATGATTTATATTTTTAGACAGAACCACCGCTCACCCATGAGTCGAGACTTCCTGTGATTCCCGTTAATCAACTTTTTAAGAGTTTTCCCAGGACAAGCACAGAATGTCTCCAGTTTAAAGGCGACGTATCATTACAAATATGGACATAAATTGGTGTATCTGGAGTGCTTAGCATAAAATGATATACACTTTTTTTCTGCTAAAAGGATCTAATCTATTTATATATTTAATCTAGCCATCATCAGATATTTGTACAGCTAACAAGACATATATACGTTTGGTAGGGAGTTTGGGAATGTTAGTTAATGGTAGCTTTAACATTTGACAGTTTGCCTAAACCCAAGAGTGTATGTTGTGACAAAAAAATCTGACGAGTTCATCTCCACTTTCTCTCATTGGAGTTAAAGGGGCCCTATTATGCTAATTTTCAGGTTTCATATTTATATTTAGCTCCTCGACTGGGACATGTCTCCATGCTTTAATGTTCAAAAAGCTCTTTATTTTTCTCATACTGCCTGTGCTGCAGCACCTCTTTTCACCCTCTGTCTGAAACCAGAGCCCAGTCTGCTCTGATTGGTTAGCTGGCCGGCTCTGTTGTGATTAGTCAATCGCTTAAAGATGTCCCGCCCCTTAGCCTATCACCTACAATGTGTTGGAGCGCTAGCCAATAGAAGCGCGAGGGTTACAGAGTGATCTCATTATGTCACAAAGTAAGCAAAGGAGTCCAATAGAGGAAACTCCCTCTCGAGTCAACACAGGGATTTTAGACTTTGCAGACCACACACAAAAACCTGAAAGACCTTAAAGCATGTTAACACAGGGGTGTCAAACTCAATTTCATCGCGGGCCACATTCGCATAATGGTTGCACTCAAAGGGCCGGTTGTAACGATATAAATATATAATATATATAAAATAATGTATTATATTACATTATTGCCTCTGAATTGGATTATTATCGGATAGGGTAATAACTTAGTAATTAACTACTGAAAGCAGAAGTCCAGGGCAAATAATTGCAAGTCTCTTCAGTGTGCATGCCACAAAATGAGATGCATTGTGGGACATGTAGTTTATGGGCAACCTGCTTCTGTAAAGTGGCATGTAACCGTATAATAAACTTATTATATTCTTTGCAAGCTCTTGCAGGGCCACATAAAATGAAGTCGCGGGCCGGATTTGGCCCCCGGGCCTTGAGTGTGACACCCCTGTGTTAACAGATTCTTGTAAAACCCCCCTTTAATTTTCTCTGGTTCTCTCTCTGTAGGATCTTCCTGGATGTTTCCCAGAACGACAACACCGCGCTGCGTCGTATGAACCTGCGCTCCTTCCTCATGGCGCCCCTGCAGCGCGTGACCAAATACCCGCTGCTCCTGAGCCGAATCATCAAGGTCACCCCCGAGTGCTACCCCGACTACTCCCGTCTCCGCGAGGCCAAGAGTCGCGTGGAGTCCCACCTGGAGCACATCAACATGAAGACCAAGCAGGAGGGCAACGGCGTCACCTGGTCGCTGCGCTCGTTCCGCCGCGACAGCCGCAAGAACCGCGAGGTCATCAACATCGAGATGAGGGAGGTGTCCATGAAGACGGTGGGCTGGGCGAGAGAAAACACCCGATTTGTGATGGAGGGTCCGCTGCAGCTGTCCCAACCGGCGGACGGGCAGTGGGTGAAGAAGGGCAGCAAGGCGCTCAAGTTTCAAAACGTCCAGAGTCTCCTGATGGTGAGGATACAGCGGGCCGGAGAAGCCCCAGGACAAGGCAGCGATTTGGGGGCTCGGGGGGATCAGGGAGAGGGTGGAGGGGACTGTATTCGAGATGGAGTTCTGGTTATCATCAAGGATAAAAGCAGCGGGAAGTTTGCGGTGCTGAGAGAGCCGATCCGCCTGGGAAACTGCGTGGTGTCTACAGACCCGGACTGCGAGGACACGTTCGAGGTGCTTGATATTCGGCGGGAATCTTTCGTTTTTCGCGCCTCAGACAAATCCCGCACCCAGCAGTGGTTCCACCAGATTAAGAGATACACTCGAGATTTGGGCACGTGGAGGAAAAGACGCAACGCTTTGCCCAACATCATGATCAACACGAACCAGACGCGCTCCTGAGAATAACTTTGCTACTCTGTAAATACCCCTTCTTACTGCGAACTGACAACGAGAAGTATTTCCGAGTGTTAAAACATGTTAGATTTCAGTTAAAAAAAGAAAATCTCAAACTCACCGAAGAGCACTTTTTACTTACAAAGCTACAAGTGCGCCATACTGTCAAAAAAATCATGTGTGAAGATTTCAAAGAAGATTCTTGGACTACCAAAAAAACTTGGGCTGTGCTCGTCAGCCTTGATTGTAAAGACTGTTTGCTCCTGGAGAAACGAGCGCCGTGTTTTCATTGAAAAAAAGAAGGTGTGTCTGTTGAAAAGCACGACTGAAAATGGCTGAAAAGAAAAATTGTAATGTAATTTCTTTTTTATACAAGGCGTAAAATGGGGGAAATGTTTGTTTTTGGTAATGTAGAGATGGAGCTTTGTTCAGTGGTTTCTGTTTGTGTTCACTGCCCTCTCCTGTCTGTGTGCCGCCCTCTAGCGTCCGTCGGCGGTACTGCAACGTTCACTGCCAGAGATGCAGCAGGGCAAACCTCCCGTGTGTTTAACAAGAACTCATAACAGCAATAATCTCTGCCAGTTATACAATGAGTAGCTACTGTACATGCATTTATTATCCCATCGTTTCCTTCGTCAGAGTCTTACAACTGATCATGTATGTTGGCGTCATTAACTTCATAATAACCCTGACCTGATAATCTTTTTTTAAAAGCAGTTTATGGGCAGTCTAGTAATCTCCTTTAACAGTTTCCTGTTAACATCATGTCACAAAGTCAAACACTGCAGTTTTGTCACTGTGTGTCGAGCGCAGAGATTTTCAACCTTGCTTTCATGCACTAACCAAGACATTGGACAGATATATTGATATGTGTTTGATGTATGCAAAACTAATTTATTTGCCTTTTATACTAATCGGATAAATCGGTCAAAACATTGAAAATATAAAGGCTGAAAAATGCCCAGACCCTGAGAACAGTCTGGTCATTTCCTGTATTGTTTATTAAAAACGGCAAATTATAATCAAGAACGTGAAGAGAAGAGGCACATTTTACATTAATTATTTAAACAGTTAGTCATCAAAGTTATTGATTTTGTGTCAATTAACAAATCTAGCAGTGCTTTATGTATTTATTACTATCATTATTCCATGGAATGCTCTCAACGTCCCGATAGCAATGAATATATGAAATGCTTTGACAATAAATACATTTAAAAATGCATCTGTGGAAGCCGTGGTGCTGTAAAAAGCACGACCAATCATCTGAGCCGGCCCGGCTACAGTAACTGGATGGCCTACCTGCCTGTCAGCCTTCCATCTCGTGCACAAACTGATCTCGTGTCCTCATTGGTCATGTGCGCGTTCGTGTATGTTGGAGGAGGGGCTCTGTGAGGAAGTCTGAAGGAAGGGGCAGATTTATTTCGGCTGCGTACTTTTAAATTCTAGCGCACTCGAGCTAGTTTCTCCATTCTTACCTACCCTACCTTTTAGTACATTTAGTTAAAATTAAATAGATAAGGTTTGAAATATGTCACACAATGACTCTATTCCCATTAAGCAAATTGGCACAGCAATAAATCCCCCCACCATTTTAAGGTTGAAAAACTCTGCTTACTTGACTTTAAAAATATATCTCGACCATCTGGTTCCAGCACGGTGTGATTTTGTGACCTAGCGATGAGCTGTTGTGCCTTGGTACTTATTACTGTTATTCTAAAACGTACTGAATATTTGCAGCCTGTCACAGTAGCATTTACCTCCGACATGCGGACCACACTACCTGTCGGCACTTCACTTTACAGGCACCATAATTACTCCTCTGACCCTGGCTTCTTTTACCGTTTTTTATTTATTTATGAAGGCTTTATTTTTGTTGAATGCACTTTATTATAAGTCAGTACTTACGCAGCTGTGTTCAGCCGGTGGAGACAAGTCATCAAACCAAAACCACTTTAAGTCTGAAACTGTTTTACGTTATTGATGAAGTAGCACTACAAGAGGTAGCGAATCACTGTTTCGGAGGGCAGGGAGCTCAGAGTAAAAACAAAAACCAAGCCTGCATTCGGTTTCTTTTGTTTTCCTCATTTAAAAGACCCGATGTATTATTTCCCCAATGTAATATATTGTGAAATATATTAAAAGATTTTAAACATGACATGATGTGTTCATTTTATGACGAATAGAAATATAATTACAGTAATTTTTAAGCATCTTTAAGACAACTGGTTCAACGACAGGAATACAGACGGCACAAGTCAAATGCACTCCAGGAATCAAAAAAGAAGATGGAAAGAAAGTGGATTATTTTTCTAGAAAACACAACCTAGCTCGACTACAGCACAGAAGCATTGGATGCCAACAGCAAACCTTCAAGACATTCCTCAAAGTGGAAAAGAAAGGAAAGCATCACATGCAGTACATTGTGTTTGCAAAATGATTTCCAAAAAGTCTCAAACAACATATTTATTGGCACTGTTCCGCAAGAAAGAATGACAAGAAAAAGGAATGTCCCTAGCTTTACCACGTGTAGTGCGTCTGTGTGTTTTCTTTGGCTCTCGCACTCCTGGAGCCACAGTTATAAAAAATAAAAAGGTATATGCAGATTTATCTTACCGATCAAAATCCAAACCAAGGCTACATTATGAAAATCTAGTCTGAATGCTTGTTTCTTTCTTTGTTCCGATTGAATCGTTGTATCAAATATTTCCTTCATCTATAAGGCTCCCAGGTCTCAGTTTGGATTCAACCATAACTCAGAAGCCTAAGAAATACCACCAGGCGCCAACTCAACGCCAACACATTTTGTTTTGACAAATAAACAAACCTGAGCGCCCGTCGTCTTGAAATCAAACATCAATTTACTAACAATAAACGGTTGCAGTGAAACCGTCACAGATGAAACCGAGAACACAGATTTAAAAACAACAAACTGAACCTGCGATCTTGAACGAGGCCTCTGGCATCCATCTAAAGCACCTTTCATGCACACACACACACACACACACAGCCAGTCCTCAGCTGCCGGAGCCTCAGGTTAGAGATCCCTGGGTCGTGCCTTGCAGGCGGGGTGAGGCTCAGCTTCTCTACTTGTCTCCTCCGGTGGTCTCGGCCTCCTTGGTGAGCCCCCGGATGGACAGGTCGTACACCACCTCCTCGATCTTCTTCACGTCGTACTTCAGGCCGTCGTAGCGTTTCCGCAGCGGGTCGTTCTTCAGGTTCAGAAGACGGAAGCCCGAGTCCAGCTCGTTGATGAAGTTGGAGATGCGGAGCGGCCGGGTGTAGTCTCCGGACGTGACGCTGTTTACCGCCAACCGTGACTGCAGGAGAAATATAAAATATAATCACAAGTTAACCCCAGAGGGACTCAACGTACATGCAACGATCTGTTTCCTATTGAGAAGTCATTTTAGATGAAGTCCACAAAAGCTTTTAAGGCTTAAACGCAATGGAAACCAAAACTCTAAGTATCAATCATCGTTGCCCTTAATTGGAATTTGTCAACAACCAATTTGCACATTTTACAAAGTGCATTTAACCCGTTCTATCATAGCCAGACATTATCATCAGATGTTCTACCTTCTTCCAACAGTCCTTGAGCCGATGGGTCCTGCAGAGTTCTGTCATGAACAGTACCCTAATCTGAAGCTTCAAAATGGGATATTTAATCTAAATCTCTCATTTAAAGTTCTGTCCAAAATAAGGTGTTTTTATTTCCAGATCCTTTGAGACACTTCAAATCAACAGATGCTCGATTCTGTCACGAAAAGCAGCCAAATCAAAGCTACATTTAGCACTTTATAGAACATCTCGTCTAAAACCCTGCCAAAAATAACCAGTAATGTCATGTTTTTTATAACTGCCCGTGGAATCCCTATTTTCTTCGAATACTGATTAGGACTGTTGTATCAGGCTGTGTTAGTTTACCTAATAAACTAGTTCTCACTATGTCTTGACCTCTCCTATAGCACGCATTGCCATGAAGGAATGAATGAATGGATGAATGTTCTATATTATTGTAATGACTGATTGACCCCAGCAGTATTGTTTTAGAGTTGTTTAACTGCTATGCCTGCCATCTCTGCTCTGCGTGGTTCTGTAGTGCCCAGAGTCTGTCTTGTTATTTCCTTCCCCCCAGGAAGCCTTTTGCCTCCTCAGGGCATCATTGAAAATAAGAATTTCTTCTTAATTGATTTTCCTGGCTAACTGAAGGTTCTACTAGGGCTGTGCAATTAATCGTATTTTAAATCGCAATTACGATTTTGGCCTGCCACAATTACGAAAACAACATAATCGAAAAAAACGATTATTTAGCTTTGCTAGGTTGTGCAGTGCACTGCAACATATTTATCATATTTATATATGTTTAGTAGCTTGTTGAAGTGCGCTCCAAAAATATTTGTTGATCTTGTTTATTGGTATTTAGTATTTTGATATTATTTATTTAAATATAAATGTATCATTTATTTTATTTATTCGTTTTTCAGTTGAAATCTACGTTCAGGGTGATCAACAGTTAAAAAGATACTGTTCAAATTATTATTTTAATTTGTTTTAAAGTTCAATAAATGGATGTTTTCAAAGTCAATGAATAATCGTATTTAATAACCGTGATATCAATTATTGACCAAAATAATCGTGATTATGATTTTTGCCATAATCGCACAGCCCTAGGTTTTAGTACGACTAGTACGAACATCAGAGATCAACATCACGCTCACCAGTTCACTCGCCATGATCAGCACTCCTGCCAGGTAGTCCTCCACGTCCAGGTGGAAGCCTTTCTCTCGCACCACCTCAACTGTGGAGAGCAAAGGGAAGAGAGAGAGTGAAGCAGCATCCCTCAGTAACGCCTACACACCAACACACTGAAATATACTTACTGCCGAGGATCTTAGCCACTTCCTCCCGGATCACTAGAGCCTCCGTCTCCAGGTAGACGACGAAGGTCGCCAGGAAGACCAAGCGCTGCAGGACAAACCGCCAGTGCTCATGGAACCTGGAGTGGGATCAAACAGAAAACAAGAGTTATGTCTTCTTTTATATCACCTTATTTTGCCTCGATATTCAATTCAGCATCAATTCTACTTTGCAGGGGTTTCTGGGTAAATGCATTAGACAAATTGTAAATGGCGACACAATTAAAAGATATATAAAACCCCTAGTGGAGTCTACTGATCAACATATTGGACTTTTCTAAATTGCATCTCACAAAAATAGTTTTTTGATTATAGGAGAGTAATGTTTAGCTTGTGAGCTTGTTGCTGACTAAGTAAGATGTGAATTCCAGTGGATACCAAGGAAGGAATTCTTAAAATGATAAATGCTTCAGATCCATAGGAATTAGTGTTCCGTTTGCTGAACTCACAAAAACACGTTCGGTGCATTTCTGCAGATCACCTGTATTTTAAACGATACTTACTCTTTTGAATGATAGCCGTTCCAATCACTAATGAAAGTGTGAATTGAATGATTGTGAGAAGCAAACTTCACACACTGTGCCGAGTGGATCCTACCTGTAGTACTGCTCCATAGGGAATTTGGTTTTGAGGTCGGCAATCGTGGTCCGGACCGTGCAGAACAACTCCCGGGCCCTCGCACATTTACTGGGAACTAACGGGAGGAAATCAACGTTAACATTATGTTGGGAAAATACTGAATGTCCTCTTCCAACATGAGAGTAACATGATAACAAAGGTATCCCAACTGCAGCTGTGAACTTGACAGGATGCTTGATGACCTGGAAGAGCATCAGGACTGTTTGAGGCAGGTGATAGCTCTGTGATTAACATGATGACTCAGCCTCTATGGAGAGAGACATCAAGCATGCTCATTTCTGACATGGAGCTCATCTGAAGTAAACATTGAATACTGCTTTCTACTCCTCCATCTTGAGACTGTGTGACTCCCTCTCTTGGATATCAGCTTGTGAAGGACACTGCTCAGGAACTAGTGAATGCTCTGTATGTGATGCTACTTCCATTCTGGAGAGGATCACAGATGCATGGATCCTGAGATTGAAGCTCAAGCCGGTGACGAGTGATGTTTTTCTAACACAAGTCAACAAGATGCATCGAGTCCCAGTGAAAACAGGATGCTTACTTTCTTTGAATCCAGAGGGCTGGTGCACGCTTTGGAGAACCGTAAGTATTTCTCTGGCAGTCTGCTCCAGCATCTGGACCACCTTACGGATATCCTGCAGCAAAGTTCAACCAAATCTTAAGTCAATACAACATGTTTTCTATTAACAGAAATACAAATGGATGTGCCTTAAAGTGTCAAATAAACACTATATATGAAGTCTTTCACACTGCATTTAGTTATCAGAATCAGACTAATTACAAAGTGGGTTTACACATACGAGGAATTTGCTTTGGTGTAAATACTAAGACACAGAAAGAAGAATACTTTTTATTTTAAAGTAGCGAAAAACGGTTATGCACTAAAAACACATTATGTCTATGTGCACAGCTGCTTCGCAATGACACAGTATGCTATATTAAGGTCAGATCAATTAAAGGTCATTACTTTGAATTCAGCCTTTCTTATTACTTTAGCATTTTCAAGATTCATTCAATTCAAGATTCAATGCTTTATTGTCATGTGCACAGTAGCTACAGTGTAGATAAGGCAATGGAAGACTTGAGTCACAGGCTCCTCCAACAATGCAACATATAGGACAAAGAACACATAAGACTAATACACAGATAAGCAGTGTATTTTGATCAAAATTACTTGAGTAAATCTAGTTACTTAACACCTCTGCTCAAATGAAATAAATAGAAACGAGTTTGTGATAATATGATTTATATACATATCATGTACTCCTATGAACCTGAATGTGTATTCATTGTGTTGACAGGATTCCGGTTAGCCGATAGCTAGCTGCGGAATATATATTAATATATTCATTAATATTGTTACCTCTCTGATGTCCTGGTCGGCGCTCAGGAAGCCCTGGATGTGACTGAACATCTCGGTGACAGACATTTCTGATTTTAGTCAAATGTTAATTAAGATACTGAAGATGAAACGTGTGCAGCAGCTAAGCTAAGAAGCTAACACATAAACATCAACGTGCGGCTGGAAGCTGGAAGAGGAACCGCCTGCTTTATGTGGCGCGCGGAGATGATGTCATCATATCCAACGTCACGCTGAATTATATTTGTTTCATCATCTAGTTTAGTTTATTACTTATTCAAGCATTATGTGTATTTTATTGTTGTGTTTCATGTGTTTGTTGTAAAGCACTGGTGGTAATATGTGCTATAAAAAATAACCTTTGGTACAATTATGATTATTATAAGATCATACTATCAAAATAATGTAATACAATGTTTGTAGATAGATAGATAGATAGATAGATAGATAGATAGATAGATAGATAGATAGATAGATAGATAGATAGATAGATAGATAGATAGATAGATAGATAGATAGATAGATAGATAGATAGAGGTTGGTAGGTAGGTTGGTAGGTAGATAGAGGTTGGTAGGTAGGTAGGTAGGTAGGTAGGTAGGTAGGTAGGTAGGTAGGTAGGTAGGTAGGTAGGTAGGTAGGTAGGTAGGTAGGTAGGTAGGTAGGTAGGTAGGTAGGTAGGTAGGTAGGTAGGTAGGTAGGTAGGTAGGTAGGTAGGTAGGTAGGTAGGTAGGTAGGTAGGCAGGCAGGCAGGCAGGCAGGCAGGCAGGCAGGCAGGCAGGCAGGCAGGCAGGCAGGCAGGCAGGCAGGCAGACAGGCAGACAGGCAGGCAGGCAGACAGACCAATGACTGGGAAACCATGGTTCTTATTTCCAGGCAGGTATGTGTTGGCGTGATGAACAGAAACAGGATGTGATGACTCTTCTTGTTCTGTCTGGTTTTAACAGAGATTCTGCATTACCTCATCCCTCCTGCTGATGGAGCCAGAGCATCTCTCTTCCTCATGTTGCCTTCAGGTGCTGCTGGAAAAACTACAGCTGTTCTCTTTAGGTTTTATTCTCATATGCACAAAGCTACAGTGTAGAAATGGCAATTAAATTATTCTGACCTGAGCTCCTCCAACAATGCAACATATATAATAAAATACAAAATAAAAAGTAGTGCAAAAAGTCTATATACATGTCAATAGAATATAGGATATGTACATACATCCATATACATCCTTGATAATAATTGACAACACAAATATTATCACACTTTATGCTTTTTAGCAGATTGTTTTATTTGTTTGTTCACTAATCACCATTTACTTATAACTTAGGGAAACAAGTTGTATTCTTACTGGACTCTAGGCTCATCTAAACGTCTCACAAACAGATGCATTTCTGACATAAAAATACATTTAAATAAGTACATTTATACTGACATTAATTATAAATACTCAAAGTATGTCACTACATTATGTTTTATTTACAAGATAAGTCAAACATGTGACTTGTTGTGACCATAGTGGGATAGTAGTTAATTAACTTTATTGAATAATATATTCATCTTGATCCTTATTCGGCATCTTTTCATACATATAATAAGACTAAGAAAATACGATCTTGTTTTTGAATACCACTCTTAAAAATGTTTTGATTTTAAAACATAACAAAAAGTGTTTCTGAAATAAATGACATACCCCACCTTTAAAGATCTGATATAATGAATAAATCACTGTTGGCAAATTATAACAATTGTTAAGAGAATTTTAGAGTCCATTACCCTTGACTTACCTCCATTTTAAAATGCTGAGAAAATAATTTAAAAAACCTCCATAATCAATAACATGCCTAAAAAGATTGATCCAATTATTTGGGATTGCATTGGTTGCAAGACTGCCTTAACTGTGCAATAACTGGCATTTAATTGTATATTTAAACTATTTCCAGAATTAATTATTGGACAATGTTATACTAATTGTATATTCCCAGATTGTAGTACAATGTACATATTTTTTGCATTACTATTTCCAATAAGTCTATATTTATATGCAGAGGTGGGAGAAGTACTCAGATCTTGTAATTAAGTAAAGTAGAAGTACCAGAGTGTAGGAATACTCTGTTACAAGTAAAAGTATTAGCATCAAAATGAACTTAAAGTACAACAAATAAATGTACTATATTCATTCTTAAATTAAGTAATTGTAAAGCAACACAATTTCCCCAGGGTATCAATTAGTAATTCATTATTATTATTATTTAAGTGAGCTGATGTGAGAGGATAAATAAAGCTTCGAACACTTTTTCAATAAAATGACATGCCTTCGCTACCGATGTGTGCAGTTTGTTTAAAGGTCTGGCAGAAAGGGAGCCCGAACACTTGAGTATTTCCATTGTATGCTACTTTGTACTTCTACTCCACTACAATTCAGAGACAACGTGTTTACTGTTTTCACCACATTTATTTATACCTTTAGTTACTTTGCAGATTTGGATTATTGATGTGAAATCAACACTTAGATCAGACTTTACCTCGAGTAAATCCACAAGCTACCCTGAGGTATACAAAGTAACTCAAACTAGCTGCACCTTTACCAGCTTTGATATAAATAATTATATTCAAAACATGATATTATTCTGAAATGGGACAATCGGCATAGAGTATACTTTTGGTACTGTAAGTATATTTCATGCCAATACTTTTACTTGAGTAACACTTTGAATGCAGGACTTTGACTTGTACCAGAGTATTCCAGTTCTCCCACCTGAATACACCTGTGTCCCCAGTGTCTAATTAGGAGCAGACCAGCCTTGAACAAACAACACCTCGGTTAAATCCTTAGTGGGCTTCTTTCTTTAAACAGCATCACAGTACATTATAAAACTGACCTGTAATTTAAGACATAAAATGCATAAGGATAACTTATTTAATCGTTTTAACCGCTTTGTTTGAGGCGTAAACTCCAATCAATGGAAAAAGCACAAAGTGACAACGGTTTGATAAATAGGGGAGACCTTTGAACTGCAGATAAAACAGCAAGTGATTTTTCAACATTGTTTGTAAAATACTTACTTAATCCAAGATG
Source organism: Pseudochaenichthys georgianus (assembly GCF_902827115.2). Classification (NCBI taxonomy): domain Eukaryota; kingdom Metazoa; phylum Chordata; class Actinopteri; order Perciformes; family Channichthyidae; genus Pseudochaenichthys; species Pseudochaenichthys georgianus. Next base: position 28,424 of record NW_027262481.1, read on the forward strand.
AAAGGACACCGAGCAGAAGCTGAGTCTGAAGCGGCAGAAGAACAAATATTATCCAGGAGCCGTGAGGTCCTACCGACAGGTACAGCCAAACATCATTTAGCTTCCCGCCGCATCTTTTCACTAAAGGAGCTTACACGTGCGTTGACGCTTGGCGGTGGGCGTGTCCGAAGCTTGGGGAACTGGGCCAGCGATGCACGCGCATGCAGGTGCAGCTCTCTACCAGACTGTGGGAAAAGCTCTGTTCATAGGTCAGGTGATCACTTCACGGTCCACAGCATGCATTAGGAGGCCACGCCCAGTGCGTCTGAGACAGGTTTATTCAACGTTTGACAGGAAACACGATGTACAAATGATTTAAGACCAATTGTCTCTTGACAATATCACCAGGAGGGTACATGAGCACAGTGTTCAGATCAGTAAAGCTCCTGTTTCTTTAATGTATTGCATCTCGTGCAGGCTTTTTTCCCTAGCCAGGTTAGTTATGACAGAAAAAATAATAATAAACACAAATCAGACAATCACAGAAAATAGAAAAAAAAGACAAATAACTCCTATACAATGGAAAAGGCCTGTTATTTTTTTCTCATCCTAACCAAACCATGCAAATGTGATGAGCTTTGTTTTTCAGATAAAAGCACTTTACATGGAAATGAAAAAAACAATCAGCAAATTAATGGATAAAGCTTCCAAAGCATGATTTTTGTTGTCGTCCTGAGTACTTTGCGATATAAGGCAAAGTGGGTATTTGCTGTGGCTCAACCTCAGAAACACTTG
>NW_027262482.1:0-29121 GCF_902827115.2 Pseudochaenichthys georgianus
CCTCACTAACACTAAGAAAGTGGATCAGTCCAGTTCTGAAGTCTTTACACTGGTTCCTCACTAACACTAAGAAAGTGGGTCACATCACTCCACTCCAGTTCTGAAGTCTTTACACTGGTTCCTCACTAACACTAAGAAAGTGGATCAGTCCTGTTCTGAAGTCTTTACACTGGTTCCTCACTAACACTAAGACAGTGGATCACATCACTCCAGTTCTGAGTCTTTACACTGGTTCCTCACTAACACTAAGAAAGTGGATCAGTCCAGTTCTGAAGTCTTTACACTGGTTCCTCATCTAACACTAAGAAAGTGGATCAGTCCAGTTTCTGAAGTCTTTACACTGGTTCCTCACTAACACTAAGAAAGTGGATCAGTCCAGTTCTGAAGTCTTACACTGGTTCCTCACTAACACTAAGAAAGTGGATCAGTCCAGTTCTGAAGTCTTACACTGGTTCCTCACTAACACTAAGAAAGTGGATCAGTCCAGTTTCTGAAGTCTTTACACTGGTTCCTCACTAACACTAAGAAAGTGGATCAGTCCAGTTCTGAAGTCTTACACTGGTTCCTCACTACACTAAGAAAGTGGATCAGTCCAGTTCTGAAGTCTTTACACTGGTTCCTCACTAACACTAAGAAAGTGGATCAGTCCAGTTCTGAAGTCTTTACACTGGCTTCCTGTGTGTCAAAGAATAGATTTCTAAATACTGCTGCTGGTTTATAAAGCACTGAATGGTTTAGGCCCAAAATACATGTCTGACCTCCTGCTAAATGATGAACCATCCAGATCTCTCAGGTCTTCAGGGACTGGTCAGCTTTCTGTCCCCAGAGTCAGAACTAAACATGGTAAAGCAGCGTTCAGTTATTATGCTCCAAATATCTGGAACAAACTCCCAGAAACCTGCAGGTCCGCTGCAACTCTTACTACTTTTAAATCCAGGCTGAAGACTTTTCTTTTTGTCGCTCGGTTGATTTAATCAAATAACTATTTATATCTAACACTCCACTCTAACTTTTATTCATGTATTTTAAACCTGTGTTATTCTATATAATTTGTTTTATGTGTATGTTATTCTCTTTGCTTTCTAGTTACTAAATGCCATTTTATATTGTGATTCTGCTGCACTATTTCTGAATGCTCTCAATGGTTTTTTATTTCTGTAAAGCTCTTTGAATTGCCTTTTGTTGGAAGGTGATACAGAACCCTTCCTCTGTGACATCAGTGCCATCCTGCTGACCTGTCGTTGCTAAGGTACCTTTGGGTTACATCGTAGAATATAAATAAAACAACTTTTTAATTTCTAGGGTTTTCTAGGGCCAGTTTTTTAGGGCCAGCACGTGCTTGTATAGTGATAGCCAACCCATTTGGTATTCAGTTCTTTATGATTTGACTTCCACGCAACAACAGACAGAAACAATGGAACTAAAGTAAATCATAGTTGAATCCAGAATAATGTGCTGTGTGTATGAAGTTTAGAACAGCTTCAATAAAGGTACGTCTTCCAATAGACAATCGTTTTTTTAATGATCAATTCTATAAGATATGAAATCAATCAAACGGCATCAACCCCCCCCCCCCCTCCCCCGTGCCCTCCTCACCTCCCTGCACTTCCTCATGGATCACAGCATAATTAAAGGAACCCGCCAGCAGATTCAATTTGAGATTACTGTCTATGAAGAATGTGTGCAGTAGCTACTGTAGCCCCCCCCCCCCTCCATGTTCAGTAGCCCCCAGAATGCCCATTATACAATCTGTGATGATCAGTGATAATAAACCTGCAGGAGATCGAACACACTGCCACTGAACGCACCTCGTGTTTAAGGGTTAAACCAGCACACTACACACGTCCTTTAAATATGAACACTGATATGACCCATCCACATATTATCCAATTCCTTATTATTGATTTTTAAATTCCTTGTATTGATGGATGTAAAATAACATAATAACAACCTTTTTCCGACCTCTTTTGAGGTAGTATTGATATTATGAATAAGTATAAGACATTCTTACACATAGGGCTTCATGCAATGGCCGATTCGAGTTTGGATGGCCAATAACAATTATTATGTGATTAGAATCCATTTTGATATGAAGTGAATTGGCCATTCTAATGTGATGACTAAGTAGTTCCTCCTCTGCAAGCTGCACTAATCAATATGTTTGTATTAGCAGAGGGTCAGATGACTATATGTAATGTGTAAGAGGTCAAGCGCTCAGAGAATCACCAGCTCCACGAAGATGATGTGAGACGTGATCACTGTGTCCAGGTTGTTGTGACTATGTTCTGGTTAACCTGTACCACTTTGACTCGGGATTGGTACATGAGACTTTTAAGAGTTGATAAATATAATCTTCTTGATTCCTAGGGTATTGTATTGTGTTGTTACTCGCCTCAAATGAACAATTGTATTTAGACTTTGTTTTGCTGTGCCCAAGTGGGCAAAGAAGTCTTCCGGCTCTAGTCTTTTTGACAGGAACCTTTTACATTAATACATGTTTTAATGGTGAATATGATACTTCATTTTATAATTGTTTACTTTAAAAGGGAGTTGTTGTTGTTTTTGTTGTTGTTGTTGTTGTTGTTGTTGCAGCAGCAATAATACACCAAATCCTGTTCAAATCCCTCTTATACTTAAACTAAAAAGGTGCCATGGGGTGCAGGAATCCGTTTGGTTTCAACACCCTGGTTCACGGAGGACACCAAAAACGTCCTAGAAAGACGAGGTAAACTTAACTATGTGCATTTCAAAACAAAAAAGAGGAATAGTTTTGCCGAAAACTAAAAGGTACCATGGGGTCAGATTATAACTTTCCAAAGGGGGGTTTGTTCCGATGTGTGCACACTGCACTGTAACTGTAATCCATGTATCTTTGCTTTTAGATGGGTGGGTATGTTTCTTAATGCTATTAACGTATGTCATGTTTGTAAAGCACTTTGAATTGCCTTGTGTTGAAAGGCGCTATATAAACGTGCCTTGCACACAGGCACACGTATGATCTCTACCTGTTCATGCTTCATTTGATCTATCACTCCTGCAGACCCGCCGCTGAACGTTGGCCCGTGGACTGAAGACCGCCTGATCTCTGTCCTCTGTCCTCGTTCATGCCGCTCTCTGCACTCTCTGCACTTCATTAGAAAACGTTGCTTTCTCTTCACACCTTGAAAAAGTCCTTCTGTATTTCTGCTCTGGCTCCATTTCACTTCAGTAAAAAAACCTCAGCCTCCACTTCAAAAACTCTACTTCAATCAGTGTAGAATAATACAAAGGGCTCTCAGATTACAGAGGCCCTGCTGTACTTCAGATCCTGTAATACAGGCTGAAATGAAATCCATTTTTTGCTCCGATGATCTTTCCAGGCAATGTTCAACATGGTCAGAGAGAGAGAGAAATGGCCATCTGTCTGCCACTGTTACCGTGCCACCCGCAACTCTACACACACACACACACACACACACACACACACACACACACACACACACACACACACACACACACACACACAGACTGAAAAAATGAGCTGCTAAAAAACCCCAGAGAGAGGAATGAGATGCCGTTTTTCCATTTGTAGCAGCATGATAGCACAAAGGAAAGAGACAAAACATTATTTGAAGATAGAAGATACACACACTCTGATAAGGGAGAGCGGACTGTGTGTGTGTGTGTGTGTGTGTGTGTGTGTGTGTGGGAGAGCGAGAGTGAGTGTGTGGTTATTTCATCTTCCATGGTTACTTAAATGGTAGATGGAGGCCACACACACACACACACACTCTCACACACACACACACACACACACACACACACACACACACACACACACACACACGCAGACAGGCCTCCCAGAGCTGCGGCACCCCAGATGCCTTATGGGATCGTAATAATTCATGGAGTTAGCCAACTGCTTGCTGGACCAGACAAATGGAATTATACTGCCCAGATGAGATGGCTGCATACATGTGTGTATACGTGTGTATTGTGTATGTGTGTGTTTGTGTGAGTCTGTGTCTCAGGGCCACTCGGCCAGTCAGTGTGAAAGAAAAAATAAAATAAATAGCTGCTCCACTCTATAATCCCCCTGTACGCACAACAGCGCGTGTGTGTGTGTGTGTGCGCGCGCGCGCGTGCGCGCGCGCGCGTGTGTGTGTGTGTGTGTGTGTGTGTGTGTGTGTGTGTGTGTGTGTGTGTGTGTGTGTGAATGTGCTATGCAGCAGCAGGCCGACACTGTGACATTGTTAAACCATGTTAGATCCCAGGACCTCTGGCCAGAGATGTCACTGACACACACACACACACACACACACACACACACACACACACCAGGCGTGTGGTGCAGTGGGTTGTGCGTTGGTGTTGGGATCAGGGGAGCACAGGTTCAAACCCCACTGCAGTCAGCATGTCGTTGTGTCCCTGAGACACCCCAAAGTGCTCCTGTGGGGATTGTCCACAGCACTGAGTATGTTAGTCGCTTTGGATAAAAGCGTCAAACAAATGACATGTAATAATGTAACACACACACACACACACACACACACACACCCTCACTGCTGTTGCAGCCTTTTGCATTCAAGAAAAGAAATCGGCTTAATGTGGGGGGGGGGGGGAATAGGCTATCTTTCCTACACCTATCTCCACTCTGGCCAGTGCTCTGGTGCCGTGGGTCTGCCTGCCCTTTCAGTTCCATGGAACTTTCTATGAACATGATGGGATAGGCTGCTCCTGATATTTAGTAAGCCCCTACAGAGAGATGGGGAACTTTCTATTAGGCTGCTCCTGATATTTAGTAAGTCTCGACAGAGAGATGGGGAACTTTCTCCAAACTGATTTTTTTTTAAAGGGCATTATAGTCCATGTCCAAGTCCATGATAACAGTTTGACCCTTACATGATTTAGCTTATAGCTTAGACATTTGTGAGTTAAAATCCCCCAAAACAGAAGCATCTAAATGTTCCGGAAGAACTGCTTCGTGAAGTGAACAGTCTGCAGTTGGCGACTAACGGAGAGGCCACAGTCCAGTGGAAACACAATGAAGGAAGGTCATTCACTTATTTAACTCAGCTCCAACTAACCTCAGTATTAAGTCCGTAATAAGATCACATTCACACACAGATGTCTGCTGTACAGAAACGTATATACAGGAACTGATATGTGCTACTGTTGTGTTCCTGTCCCTGCTCTCCTGTCTGTAAAACACCTTCTAAAGTGTTGTAGTTTATATGCAGTGGCCGAATCTGAACATCACCTTGGTGTTCTGTTTTTATTATGCCGCGTGTTGATTCAGTTATAGAGTTGTTGTGGACACTTCGTGTTTCCACTGATCCATGAATATAGCGATGTATTTGAATCCAAATGTCTGCCCCCTGCACATTACACTGTTATCATGCTCATGCAGAGACTACCCGAAGCTCACATTTCGTGTCACAGTTGTATGTTTTCTTTTCATCGGGGTTTGCAAACGTGAAACTATATTAACTGGGCTTTTATATTTTATGTTTGAACTTCATTTGGATAAAAGGTGGTTCTCCTCCAGGTGTTATAGAGTGCAGGTCTGAAGTCCAGGGTCAACAAGGGAGGGAACAGAGACGAAGGGGAGCCTTTCCTGCTAATGTGTTCAGAGCAGGGGTGGGGAACCTTTTTCCTCTCAAGGGCCATTTCAATGTTTACAACATCCTCAGACGGCCGTACAAGTTATTGACCTCTGCTTCAAAAAACTAAAATCACAGTCCATTCATTTCATTCTGTGCAAAGAAAAAGCAACCTCTTAATCCAGATATCTCACCATGACTCGCGTATGCAGGCACGGTGTGGCGTGGTGTGACCACATGCGTATGCAGGCACGGTGTGGCGTGGCGTGACCACATGCGTATGCAGGCACGGTGTGGCGTGGTGTGACCACATGCGTATTTATGCACGGTGTGGCGTGGCGTGACCACATGCGTATGCAGGCACGGTGTGGCGTGACCACCAAAACAGAATGATATGGACACAAGATGTGTGCAAATGTATTTGGTTTCCTATCCATGTGAACATGATTTAAGTGGGGGGGGGGACCTAACCTCCTCCAGCACCCCCCGGAAGATTTTTTTTTTAAATGTTGAAGTTAAAAGCATCAATCTGGTGCACTTTGAGAGCAACATTAGGAGATCTATGGAAACATCTCTCAACACCCATATGAAACAGAACTGGAAGCAGATTTATTTTTCTTTATGAATATTTGACAAATCACTCTCCTTTAAACTGTATTCTTCTTTATTAATAACAACTTTTGTTTACTGTCATATAGTATTTTATAACCTGTTTACTTTATTCTCTTGTTCTCTTGTCAACTATAATGAATCATATAAGATGTGCCTTACCTCACTGGTTGTAGAAAAAGCTTCTTATTCTTTCACACACACAAACGGGTTTTGGGTCGAGGGCGACACCGTACTTACGGTATGCGCCATTCACGTGAGGTGCAAGCAGAATATCATAGTCTATTGCCTTAATCAATATAGTCAACTCTAAAATACCACATATATGTAATGGCATGATAATATTATTGTGACAAGTGGGGTATTCACCTGGTGTTTCCAGAAAGATTAGACGTAGATGCTGCCAAAATCGACCGAAGGCCACTTTCGAGAGTCGTTTTTCCATCATCTGCAGGCAGTCTGTAAGGGCAATCCCACAACCCACACAGCTCTAGTTTACGCGGTAACGACCTAGAGCACACCCCTCAAGTCCAGAGATCTAATCCGAAGACATGCAGCGATTTCTCCGGTCGTTAATTCAGAAAAAAAAACTAGTGCGCTCTGCCTGGCTATGTCAGCTAGCTGTTTATATTAGCACTCACCAGGATATTAGCACCTCCAGGAAAATGGCGTATTTATATATATATATCTATGGCGCGCGTTGCATTGTGGGTAGCTCGTGACGTCACTGTGTGTGAAAGAATATTCGTTAGCATAGCTAGCTAACCAGATGCTAATAACAACAACGTTATTGACTGTATGATCAGTATGACAGATGAACCAGATCGCCACAGATCTTTCAACTAAAGACACAGACACGCAGAAACTGCGGCATGTGTACGGCTCCTTATGGGTACTGCAGTTTCTGAAGTGCTGAAGCGGCGTTCTGGTGCTCTCCATCAGAACTGCCCCTGGCTCGTGTTGTGTTCAAGGACCCTGACCTTAGCCAGGAAAAACAGGCACTCGCTTGTTTAATTTTTTTGCGGTCTAGATTTCTTAAATTTTTTTCTTTTTTGCGTGTGGTTTATAAATTACCTCGAGGGCCGTACCAAATTGTCTCGCAGGCCGTATACGGCCCGGGGACCGGAGGTTCCCCACCCCTGGTTTAGAGAAATGAAACCACTGTGTGAAGAGGACACTGTTGGAAAGACATTCAATTCACATTACACTGGAAACTGTGGTCATGCAGACACCATTGAGGTCACCAAGGTCCGGACCTCTTTAATTTTTTCCGAGCTGTGTATATAACTAAACTTGTGAAATAATTGCACTAAACGGGGTTCTTTGTAGTACTTCCATTTACTGACGATGGCGGCGCTGCATAACTACGTAGTCTCGATATTAAAGCAAATAGAAGAAGCAGACATGTATCAACAAACCACCGCAGCCCGGGACTTTGATCGGAAGCAGCGGAGGAGTGATGAGGTATCTAGAGATCTGAGTCCAGCGGGTTGCTTGTGTTTCTGTTCATCAGGACATCATGACCAGCAGATCCTGTGTGAACGTTCTACGTTAGTCAGTGGACGTCCGACAACATGCACACTAACTTATATTGCAGCTATAGGCTAAACTTTGGTTTAAATTGCGTGAATAAACTAGCTAGAGAGCTCAAGTTAATTACATTCATCCAATGTCAGAAGGATTACCTTTTAACAAACGTTGTAATGCTTTTCTTTCATTTCAATTTGAGTAAAACATTGAAGATATAACATTGTATTGTTTTCTTTTTACACTGACTCAGATATAATTAAAAGACTACGTCAGTCGAAGCTCAGCTTTGGTAAGGAAGAGACAGTCACACAGAAGAATGTAGGCTTAATAACCCATCTATCTATCTATCTATCTATCTATAACGTAGTCTTCATTTACAATATAGACAATAGGCATTAATTTTAAAACAACATACATCTATTGCAGTTATGATGTCATAATAACATACAATTGTATAAAACACAATTTGCTTACATCTTTGTTCTCTTTTGAGAATCAAACAACAAGTGAAATGAACTAAATTGCTGAATTGCTTTTAATTCACTGGAGCGACAAGTGAGGAGGAGCAAAAAGTGAAGAACGAGGGAGAGACTGAACAAAGAGAAAGAGTAGAGGACAGAGAGAGTAATGAACCTGCAGTCCACTGACATGGTTTGAAATAGATATATTATCCAATTTGTGACCCCCCACAGGACTTAAAAAGCACCTAACTATATCATGAAAATCCCAGAAATCTCGGGGGGGGGTATACCCCCAAACCCCCCTAGCATGTTTGGACCTCGGTATTTAGGAAATCCTGAATACGGCCCTGCATGCAGAGATACACAACTGAAGGGAAAAGGGGACTGTCAGTCAGAGGCTCGCACATTTATATGCATCAATCCAAATGATTTATTGGTCAGCTAAATGTTAAGGTGTTTCCTAGTTTGTCATAACACACCCTATCTTCACAAAGACATGGAAACGCACCGGAGTCTGAATCCCACCTGTGTGTTCGTCTGAGTGAAGCCCGGGGAAGCATGAGTCCAGCTTCAGAGTGTAGTGAAGACATGGCCTTCCACTTCAATGCTCCCATTATTCCTGGCCTCCGATAGACACTAAAGAAGTGAGGGGGGGACTTCTAACTCCTCTTCTCTGCTCCTCTTCTTCTCGCCTCCTCCCTCTTCATAACTCCATTCATCTTCCTCCTTTCTCTCCTCCTTCAAAGCTGCTTGTATTCATCGCTCCTCCGTCCCCTCTCATTCTTTTTATATCCTCTTTCCACCCTCAAGCTCTTCCATCCATTTCCCCTGGTCCCCCCCCCCCCACCCCTCAGTCTCTCCATTCATCAGTATTTCAGCCCCCGACAGATAGCATCGTTGCTTTACTGCTGCGCCGGCTGACGGTCTGTCTGTCCTCGCCGTGGGCTTTTAAACACACTAAATCAACGGCTGAGAAATAGATATTTTGCCGCTGAGATAAGCCCATTTCCTGGCGAGTATTCATTTGAAATGATATAATAACTGACATGGATAGCGACGCGGCAACAGAAGAGAGAGGGAGAGAGGGGAACAGAGATTAAATATGGTATTCTGCAAGTTTCCTTGTGTAGCGTCCCTTTTTTTTTCCGCAGCGGGAGAGGGGTGAGGGATCTCAAAGTTGACAGGGAAGGGTGGTAATTGAATGGCCATGAGCCGTCTGAGCCTCTCTGTCTCTAAAAAGAAATTTCAATTAAAGTGTATTGGAAGGCTGTGAATTGTGCACAGCCCGGCTCCAGCGGCTGATAAGAGCTGCTCCTCTCAGCGAGCTTGGCGTTTATAACTGAAGCCAGGCTCACTAGCTGCTAAACGTGTAATCCCCTGCAGCCGAACAATATGGCCCCCGTCTGATTCAATACAGCAGCAAGCAATTCTCCACATTAAATCAACGCAGGGGGGCCACAGCCGCACTTCCTCCGGCTTTAAGCCACACACAGGAATCAGAAAGCTATAGGCCACTGACAATGGCTACTATCTACTGTCTAACACACACACACACACACACACACACACAACACCACACAACAACACACACCCACACACAACAACACACACACACAACCACACGCATTGTATAAAGCTCTCCTTGGGAATTGATTTTCAGTCTTTCAGTGTTAAGTAACTGCCCAACTCGGACTAATTCACACCCCAATAATACTGGAATTATTACACTTGGCTGTGTGGTGTGTGTGTGTGGTGTGTGTGGTGTGTGTGTGCTGTGTGTGTGTGTAGTAGTGAGTGTGCTGTGTGTGATGTGTGTGTGTGAGCTGAGTGCAGTGCGTTGCGTGCGTGCGTTGTGTGTGTGTGTGCCTGCGTGTGTGTGTGTGCCTTTTTCTCATAAAAAAAGGTGAGATTAAATGGTGCTCCTTGGCTTGAAGCACCCAAAACGTACAGTCTGGTTCATGAACTGTTAAGATGAAGGAACGTGCGTGTGTGTGTGTGTGTGTGTGTGTGTGTGTGGTGTGTGTGTGTGTGTGGTGTGTGTGTGTGTGTGTGTGTGTGGCTGTGTGTGTGTGTGTTGTGGTGTTTTGTGGTGTGTCGTGTGTGTGTGTGGTGTGTGTTGGTGTGTGTGTGGTGTGGTGGTGTGTGTGTGTGTGTGTTGTGTGTGTGCGTGTGTGTGTGTGTGTGTGTACTCAGTCAATGTAGGACAACATCAAGTTTTTTGTTGGGAGAAGCTCATTGATCGAATCTATCGCTGAGCAACGTTCAGCCAGACAGACGGTGCTCTGCAGACATGCCAGTGTTCTGAAGGGCAGCAAACACTTCTCTCTGGGATGTATGGCCACAGAAAAAGACATGAAGAAAGTTTTTCTTGCTTCAAAGTCTATGTGAAAAGAAAAAAAATGGGAAATGCCATATTTTATATACTACATATTTTTTAGCTTCATCTTACAGTACAAACAAATGATCCAGAAATGAAATCAAGCGTATCATAGACATAGAATTTGGAGAATTTGAACTGGAGGAAATGTTGAGGGGAACACGAACGGATTTGAATGGAGTACCTCAGTGTTCTGGGCTGGATTTGCTTGAGGTGGATAAACCAATAGGTGTCCTCCTGAACAACAAGCGGTTTGCCTTTATAAGACTAAAGCCTAAAGTCCTGTATACCCAACACACACCTGACAGATGTTATGTGCTTTTATTTCTAATCCTAAATCATTCTGCTCCTATTTTGACTTGATTTGATAGATTTGGTTCAGATATATCCAGAAATGGTATATTTGGGATGTAGTCTTATGATGTAACCCATCCTACATGTTACCCCGGACCCCCAGCAACCTGCCTGGAACACTGATTCATAACCATCTGACATCCAGAGGTAACACTTTTCATTCTGTAATGACGTTACTTGAATGCTTTTATTTTCCCTTACTTTTTTATAGAGCTGCTACTTATTTACTTATGGCTACTGTTTCTGTCCCAACATTTTCCAGATGTGTAGTCATGGTCCAAACAGCGTTATTGGAAGGGGGGGGGGCTGGTAAAGGGGGCCACTAGCCTTATGGGGCCGCTACGATCCAACCTTTTTTTTTTACTGATTAAGCAAGAAGTATTTTTTTCTTCGGAAACAAGAACAACCTCACACACACACACACACACACACACACCCACACAACTGTGAATCAGTAATAAGTTCCCTGGGAAAAAAGCTCATCAATTAATAACAAGATATACACAATGGACCAACATTAACACTGTCAACCACACACAACATACACACGCGCACACACCACCGCGCACACACACACACACGCCACCACCCCCTCCAATCTCCAATTATTAATTAGTGGAAGTGAAATCTATGAATTAACTTGCTCCATTATGTACTTTAGCGACTTCAATTTGCATTGTGGCCTGTCCCCCGGCCAGCAGATTAAAAAGGCTATTTGAAATCAATTTCTCTAATAACAGATCTTAACGAGCTCATCAATTAAGGCTTCGTTAATGGCTTGTTACCGTCCACCTGTTTGTGTGTGTGTGTGCGGCGACGTCTGCCTGTGTTAATCCTGACATACACACACCTCGTACATACATCACTGTGATTGGTCTGAGTGGGCCAGGCTGCTGGGTATTGATGGTGGGGGGGGGGGGGGGGGGGGTTAACTTTTTGTTTAACCTAACTGAAATCAAAAAGGAATGTTGGACACACACACACACACACACACACACACCCACACACACACACACACACACAGACTGGTGTTTGGGTGGGGGGGGGGCGTGTCCCAGCCTTCAGGAACCTATTTGAAAGAGTCTTTATGCAAAGAGTGGGATAATGGCTTCTAGCATTGAGGTTATGATTTCCATAAGTTAGGCTGCTCACTGGGGGCATCCCCAGGCTGGAGAGATCATTAGCATGGCTCAACAACACACACACACACACACACAACACACACACACACACACACACACACACACACACACACCCACACACACACACACATCTATGAGCCTGTGAACCTGACCCCTCTTTTCTGTGACACACCACACTGTCCCGCCCCCTCTGAAGGTAAGTATTATATATGCATGGGTAACCTTAGTGTTTGGGGGGCTTTATTTCTCTAACCTCTGCGGGGGCTCTGTCTTTAGGCCCTGATGAAGGGGGCCACAACACACACACTTCGGATACTGTGACTCTGAATACATCAGATCAAACCCACCTGCACTGTTCAGTCAGAGCAGGACTGGGTTAGGGCCTGAACATGGTCTGTTCTACGGAAGACGGTGAGGCCCACACGTGGAACAAACATGTCATCAGACCACAAGAGAAACAGAACACATCTGGGTCAGAACACTTCACATGTGGCCTTAATCCCGTTCTGCAGATTAAAACACTCAGTTCAAATATGGTGATAAATATTTAGATAAATAAGACTATTTAGATAAATAAGGACTATTTAGATAATAAGCAGTAACGTCGGTTTGTGGATTTATGAGTGACCTTGAAAGACGGAGAAGAAAGTCTTTCAGCTGAACCTTCTGTTAAATCAAAACACAAGTGAAAAGCTGTCAGCTCAGAAAAAATAAATGAATATAAATAGAAATGCAAACTTTTGATATTGCTGATATACTGCACTTTATGTGAAATACAATTCTGATTACAAGGTTTAACATAAAATAAGATGTACTTTAGTGATCCCAATGTGGGACTGCTTTCATGACAGAAGAATGCAAGTCATGCCCGTGAACTAAAGTCAATACAATGGACAATGAACAGACTATATATGTGTGTATATATATACACAAAGTGAAGGATATAGAGTACATCTATTGAATACACAATATAAATATACAAATAGACAGCCATTAATGATAGCCGATCACAACAATATACCATTTACAGTTAAGTTAGAGTATTACAATGAGTTGTTTAAGTGGTAATTGTGGTATCACTACTTTGACTTTCTCAGTAAAGGATCTAAATAACTTATAACAGATGTGTCAAAGTAAAAACCCCATAGTCCTAAATCAGATCCAGACTTAGTAATCTGTTGTGTCTGCTCCGGGTTCAAGTTCTGAAGCTGGACCGGTCACATTTCAGTGTAAAGTCATTAGTGCACGTTTAGCACTGTGATGGGGAGATCTCCCAGCATGCACAGCGGCACTCTCAGCCATGTCTGCACTCCCATCAGTTGCCTGTTTATCAGCAAACTTGCACTTTAATGATTGATACTGGGGGAACTAATTATGACACCTCAGTTCACTCATTAAGCTACACAGCTACAAATGATAATTGATTTTATCACATTTTCCCAAGGCTCCATTTATAATCTCATGCTGAAATGGGTTCGGAGACGGAGGGGGAGGAAAGAGGGAGACCATACAGAGAGAGGGAGGAAGAAATGGATAAGACAGGGAAGAGTGAGAGGAAAGGTGAAGCAGGGGGTGAAGAAAGGGGGAGGAAAGGTAGATGGTACCATTCTAAAGGTGGAGCGGAGGTTAAGGAATATTAATATACTCCAACTGGTGCTATTAAACTATATTAATGTACTGCAAGCTCAGAGATAAGTGCTTCACTTATTATCGCGGGTGGGGGGGGTCAAAATAAGCACACTGATATTATGGGGTTGTTCATGAGAACTCCACAACAGACGCTTCCAGGGATCATTTTCACTTTTAAGATTTGAATGTTTAATGTTTTTCATCTTCATTGGAAATCAGTGAATGGTTTTATATACAGCCAGTAGCAGCAGAAGAGCAATCATGACAAAGGAAATACCATTTTTATTTTCTCAGGTTTCATGGCCCGTTTAAAACTATTGAACATCTAAAGGCTATCATTCAATCCAGGGAGGGAATGGAAATCCTGATGGCTGCTGTGAGGAGTGTTTGAGTATAACCCACACTCTGAAGTCCAACTGGAATCAGACTGCGTTTTCCACTGTCTGCTGGCTTTAATATTCCTTCATCTGGTGTTCTAGATCTGTGCCGACCCTGGCTTTAAAGGGGCGACTAGAGGCGCTTTCACACCGCAGTACTTTCCCCACAAAGGTTCATGAGAAACTTAGTTCATCAGAACTCTTTAGTTCATGAGAACTCTTTAGTTCTCATGAACTAAGTACAGATCGCGTTCACACCGGAATAAGTCCCTGGGGGAGGATTAGGCAAATGAAGCCGCTGACGTCACTTCTTCTTCTTCTGCTTTGGTTTTTACTGGCAGGCCGCAAACCACTTCACCGCGTATACTGCCGCCCCAAAGTCCCCGGCCGGATGGTCCCTGGAGTTGGGGACTGACGCCTTCCGAGTAAATCGCCAGGAATGCCGACACCTCCTCATCTCCACCGCTCCCATGTTTTATTTTGCCATAAGTTAGTCTCTCTGCGTTTGTGTGCTGGGCTAATGCTAATGCTAATAATGCTAATGCAAGGATAATAAAATGGCGGCTTCACAACACTTTTGGGAGTTTTACGGGGCGTGGTTTTCAATCCGCCCAGCCAATCAGACATAGGAACCTTTTTCTCCCACGAAAGTCCCTGCTCTCCAGCAGGGACGGAAAAGGGGGTGGAAAGGTTCTCATAAACACATTTTAGTTCCGGCTCTTTTTGGTGTGAACGCGACATTTCGGAAATATATCTGAACTAAATAGGAAAAGTAATGCCGTGTGAACGCCATGGCTGTTGAGGGAGTGCCATGTATCTTTGGGCGAGATACTTAACCCTTAATTGCTCCCGATTGGCATGGTGTGATTGTTAGCTTACTGGCATATTGCTGTGTATGAATGAAGTGTTAATGGGGGAATGAAGACTTGTAGAATGTAAGGTGCTATATACAGGCATGAAAATCACTCACCTTTCGGCGAAATTCGCCGTTTTGAATCCAAAATAGGTCGTTTGTGTGATTCATGTAGATCTGCAATAAAAATATGTATGGGGTATGGGGGGGGTCTGGGACCCGGAGTAGATCTGCGGCCGCGAGCTGTTATGTGCCATCATGACACGCATGGTGTTTTTTATATATTATAATGCAGCGCGAGCTGTGTGCTCGAGTCTTCCTGCCTGTCGGCTCTGCTGCTCCGCGATGATGGTCTAGCTTCAGCAGCCACATTAGCAACGGGTGCGTTCGTTAATATTAACTGTGCGGTCCGGAGTCACTGTGGCACAGACTGGAACGCTGGTGAACAGCTGTTAGAACGGGCCGCTCAGGTGTTCAGAGCAGAGCTCCCTGTCGGAGCGCAGAGCGTGATGTGCACTGAAAAGTTTGTCTGTCGCAATATTATCGTTGAGCTAGCTAGCTAGCATACATTGTCACTATCTGCTAACGTTAGCTTTAGCCTTCGTTTTCTAATAGTTTTTTTTTCATAGGCTATAAACGGAGGTGGTATAAGTATAGATATTGTACTAGAGTAAAAGTAGAAGTACTCATATCTTGTACTTGATTAAAAGCAGAAATACTCAGATCTTGTACTTGAGTAAAAGTAGAAGTACTCAGGTCTTGTACTTGAGTAAAAGTAGAAGTACCAGAGTGTAGGAATAGGAATACTCTGTTAGTAAAAGTACTGCATTCAAAATGTTCCTCAAGTAAAAGTAGAAAAGTATTCATCAAAATATAGTGAAAGTAGCGACAGTGAAAGTAGTTGTTGTGCAGATTGGTCCATTTCAGAATAATATATATGATATGTTTTATAATGATTGATCATGAAAGTGTTCTCAAAGCTGGTGAATGTGCAGCTAGTCTGAATGACTTTGTATACTGCAGGGTAGCTGGTGGATTTACTCCAGGTGGAACTAAAGTCTGATTCAACACTTGATTATATTTCAACATCATTCATCCAGATCTGTGAAGTAACTAAATGTATTAAATACATGTAGTGGAGTAAAAGTACACCATTTACCTATGAACTGTAGAGGATAAGAAGAACAAAGTAGCAAAACATTGAAATACTTAAATAAAGTACAAGTATCTCAAAATTGTACCCAAGTATAGTACTTGAGTTTATGAATTTAGTTACTTTACACCAGATGCCATAAAGATAGAAAGACTCAGCCTTGCACAGAGGCATGACAATAGATTTTCAAAATGCTCAACAGTGCTGCCAAAATTATAAACTGACTGCTACACAATTAAATAAATGTTTTTATATATTTCTATTAGATGTGACTCTTTGGCGTTTCTGTTATTATTAACACTGCTGCTTTAGTTGTTCTGACTGCTAAAATCCTCTGTTATTCCTCATTTTAAAGCCGATATTCCGTGGGGTCGGGGGGGCTCGGGTCCTTGTCACCTTTTCCATACCTGATGAGTTTGCATCCCTGATAATACTTAGTAAGGAGGCCATAATATGTTTGACTCATGGCTGAAGTTAAGTTTCTCCAGCTCTCCCCAGGTTGGCAAAAAAATGCATCTCAAAATGCATCAGATTGATGCTTTAAAATATGGTATATTCAAAATGTTCTTGACCCCCCCTAGAGGGATAATATCCTTCTCACCTTTTTCACCCCTGACCCGTTTTCATGCCTGTATATACCTTTCTAATACTGGCTGCTTATCGGTTGAGCACTAAACACACCTGTCACATGTGTGGTAACATCAAACTAGACTATACACGTCATACAAGGACATATCATATACTGTCGTTCTGCAGCTCCTTCGTCACGTATGTATTGTTTAATAATGCTGCTACTTCCGCTTTTATTCTTGAAATGTGTAATTATTAGATTTGTATTTTTGTAATAGTTATGCTCACTTGCTCCCTTTGTTTGTCTCTATCAGTCTCTTTGCTGTAACTATGCACATTTGCCCTGCGGCACTAATGAAGGAATGCTGCTTCTGATTCTGCTGCATGAGCATCGGGATGGAGGAGGAGGTCTCTCAGGAGGAGGAGGTCTCTCAGGAGGAGGTGTATCAGGAGGAGGTCTGCAGGAGGAGGAGGTCTCTCAGGAGAAGGTCTCTCAGGAGGAGGAGGTCTCTCAGGAGGAGGAGGTCTCTCAGGAGGAGATGGTCAGCAGGAGGAGGTCTCTCAGGAGGAGGTCTGCAGGAGGAGGAGGTCTCTCAGGAGGAGGTCTGCAGGAGGAGGAGGTCTCTCAGTCGGAGGTCTCTCAGTCGGAGGTCTCTCAGTCGGAGGTGGTCTGCAGGAGGAGGTGGTCTGCAGGAGGAGGAGGTCTCTCAGGAGGTGGTCTGCATGAGGAGGAGGTCTCTCAGTCGGAGGTCTGCAGGAGGAGGAGGTCTCTCAGGAGGAGGTCTGGAGGAGGTCTCAGGAGGAGGGTCCTCTCAGTCGGAGGTCTGCAGGAGGAGGAGGTCTCTCAGTCGGAGGTCTGCAGGAGGAGGAGGTCTCTCAGGAGGAGGTCTGCAGGAGGAGGAGGTCTCAGGAGGAGGTCTCTCAGTCGGAGGTCTGCAGGAGGAGGAGGTCTCTCAGTCGGAGGTGTGATGAGATGCGGGGCTGCTAACAGTAGCTGCTGTGTCGCTGCTTAGCCTGCTGCTCTCTCCTCCTATTCGTCATAATCACAGGCAGTTTTCTCATTAGTGGAAACCATTAGCCTCACAGCGCTATCTGCCTCCTCTTATCGCCCAGCAGCACCTCATCCACTCCCACTCAGCCCCAACACCAACACAATCCCACAGCGCGCGGCATGCGGCGCAGCAGACACACACCCAGCGCGCCACCGGCCCGTGCTCAGGTACCTCACGGGGAAGTCACTGACCCCACACGTCTAGCTGAGGCGCTCCGGCAGCACCAGCTACAAAGCACACCCATCCTAATCTGGCTCCATTAGCGGCGGCTGTCCCTCCCCACTTCCTGGGCTTTGTTCGGCTGTCAGGATGACCAATGACGTCGCAGCGCCGCCTGATTCATGGCGGCGACCCGGAGATCACATCTGATGGGAGCGTCGGGCCAAAGGACCAGACGCACCCCAACAACCCATTATAGTCTATTTATCTAGCTGGACATCTAATGGGAGCGCTTCTTTCCACTCCGACAGCGCGATGCTATCTCTGGAAGCTGGGTAACACTTGGCGTGCTCAGCCGGGGCTATCTGGAGTGGTGCAGGTTAATAACTGGAATAGCTGTTAACTTTTGAGACCTATAGAAAGGAATTAGTCCTGACTGAAGCCCATGGAAGCGCCTCTGTTTTAAATAAGCACAATCTGGTTGGAGATGTGTTGAGACATCAATCATCCTCTGAAGCATTTCCTCCCCAACGAGCTGGGTCTGAATCATCCCGCATGCAGGGCTCGTTGCTGTTCAGGGATCGCTTCAACAAGAGGCCAATTAGATTGTAGCTGGTTCCAAACGCAAGGCCTTTGAAATCCAGATGTTCTCACTTCTCAATACAAAACCATATCGCTCAAAGACTTTGGCCTGATACATAAATAATAATGAGGTTAGCATTGAGCTAAAGGGTACTTTAGTGTTCCGAGGTCTCAGATATGAAACAGAAGTATTGACTTGGGACTTTCTTCCATCCACACCTCATAATGCAGTATATTGACATACTAACATAAAGTAAGTAAATGATGCATTGTGGGGCAAATACCATGCAACAAAGACACACGTGATTAGTATATACATGAGCACAACTAATGTTATGAGGTTAGCTTGCAAACACATTGAGATAGCATGTTGAAACAAAACGAGGCTTTTATAATATGCTTGTTTTTGAGCTTATATCCATTGGATACAACAACATTGGACTCAGTAGTGATACAGTAATGGGACCTCCAGTGGGTTCTCCGGGGGGGGGGGGTCTCATGGGCCTGAAGCTCAGAATCTTTCTAACAAAGTCCTGAGCCTCTACTGGTTCAAATACAGCACATTATTTGTACCGAACCCAAATAATTGTTGCATAAATACCAATACATGTTAAGCCCCTCCCCTTTGCCTTTATTGTTAACCCTCCCGTCGTCTTCGGGTCAAATCTGACCGATGTACTACTTTCATCAATCGTAACTTTTTGTTTTACATTTGAGTGCATTCAGGCTTCATGATCAGGGCTGCACATAACTGGTGCGGGTCCTAATGGCCAGTGTCACGTCTGAGGGTCTATACGTATGTATATCAATAATATACATATCTCGTGCTTTAAATACAAAGAGGGTGTTCTTGTTACCAGGCAGGCCCATAAACGATGCTGTTTTTAACAATAAAGTATGTTAGATTAAACAAGACAACTAATAAGAAACTGTGAATTTGCATGATAATATGGCCCCTCCAAGTTCCTGCATATCTCCTCCTCCTCCTCCTCCTCCTCCTCCTCCTCCTCCTCCTCCTCCTCCTCCTCCTCCTCCTCCTCCTCTCTCCATGTCATTAGGCCCTCCGCCCTCCCGAGCACTCAAACATGTAAAAGAGCTTCCATTTTGGGAGAGATTTGTTTGTGGCATTAATAGCCTTTAGTTTTCCACATGGGTTCCCAGCAGCCGGAGACATTAGAAAGAGAAGTGAGCTGCGACACATCTCCCCTCTCATCCTCTCATCCCTGCCTCATCTGTCACACGGGGGGGGGGGGCGTAACATTAAAAGGAAACAGTTTGGCAGATTGTATTTACAGTTGAACATCTTTGTCGGCAGATAAGAGTCTATTTAAGGGACACATTTACACATTAAAGCTAATTATCTTTGCAGATGTTACCAGATCATAACAACAAACATCTTAACCTGTTAAACCCTACGCCTGTTTTTCAGGGCTCAGGCTCGAAAAGGACATTCCCAGAACAAATGACCATATCTTCACTTCTGAAAGGGGTACATTTATCATATTTTTCTCAAAGCAAGGTTACACCTGTGAGTTGGATGTAGAAGTGTCAGAATCAATATAGATTTTCCATATCTCTGGCCCCCCTCGTTCGATTTTGATGATTGACATATCTTTTTAACTGTTAGAGCCAATAGAATCAAGGGGACGTTCCTAAAATCCATCCAAACATTACCCATTGGTGAATGAGTGTTGCACAGCCAGAATGCCCCTGAACCGGAAGCTGCGATACACTCTGGTGGCTACCATTAGCAGCTCATTTAAAATCCCCGATTTTTACATAAAAATTGAATTATGGATTATCAATAATTTTCTCAAAGCGACAGACACACTGGATTAACCATTGGATTAACCTTCAGCCGCGTTTTTATCGTTTTAATGCCATTGAACACGACTTTTGATCAGAATAACAGCTAAGGTCAGGTGAGACGATCTCCCGTGTTTGCTCCGTAATGCTACGTGTTGTGATGTCTGTGTTTGCTTCCCCTGTCACGAGTTCTGATCGCTCAGTGATGATACTAATACCTATATAATCTGTGGAGTCTCAGTTTTAATCGGATATCTTATATGTGCAGTTACGATAAGTAATAAGGGTATTTTTACCTTGAGTTCTGTGCTAAGTGCGTTAGCATTTTTTTGCTCAGGGATCATTTAGCAACCCAGTCTCACGGCATTTCGTGTTATAGTCACAACATTTAATCTATTGATTCGTGTTCACCAACACGATTTTCCCCTTTTTTCGTGTCACACAGAACGATTTTAAAAGCAATGTATTTCTATTGGTAGTATGTTTCGTGCCTGCAACACATCTTTTTGTCTGATCGGGTCTTGGAAGCATTAAAAGAAAACATTTAAAAAAAAAAAAAAAAATAATATTTTTTTGTTGTTACATTTTTCATTAGTTTTACCAAAATAACTTGATTCAATTGTATTTAACATAACGTTTCCAAATAAATAAATCCTTCGAATCTGCCTGTTCAGTTTCTGTTGGAATGTGAAGGGTTAAATGCCATCTCTGCTAGTTACTGTGAAGATGGGAAAGCTCGTTGGTCCCTCTCTACATTCACAGAGGGCCCGCTATAGTAACTCAACGAGAGAGTAATGTCAAATGACGGTACAATTGACCAATCATATCTTCCCTCTTATTTTCGCGGACTTTATGTCACGATCTGTCTGAGTTGTGTTTGGTCTTGTCTTTTTCTGTCTTTGGTTTCATGTTTTATTTTGAAAAGTGTTCACCCACTGTCTTGCCGGTTGCTTTCTGTCTGTTTTCCCCCCTACCTGATTACCCGATTGTGTTCACCTGGTGCCCCTGTGTTTTCTCCTCCCTCCTCACCTGTGTCTTGTTTGTGTGATTAGTCTTGTGTGTATTTAAGTTCTGGTTTCTCTGTCTGTCATTGTTGGTTCCTTGTTTGTCTTTGACTGTGTTCACGGGGTAGTGTTCTGTTGTTGACGCTTTGGCCTTGGAATAAAGGTATTTTTCTTTGAAATCTGCATTTGGGTCCTGCCTGCTTCACTCAACCCTGACAGAAAGAACCAACCAGAAATGGACCCAGATGATCCATTTGAGGTAGAATTATAACATTTTACTTTTTTTTGGCTTGCTGCTTTGATTGGTGGAAGGGAGCGTCCAGTGTTCGGCAGAAGAAGGCCGCTCTGGTAGAGGTGCACCGGTTGGCAACAGAGAAACCATGGTTGTTGAAGTTCTTACCTGGCTGGATTAAGGACTTCCTCCAGACGTGTGATTCCCGGCCTGCTAGCTCCAGGCATGCTAGCCCCCTGCCTCTCAATTCCCAACCTGACACCATACGCCTCGGTGTGTTCCGTCTGGAGTCAACCCCTGCTTCTTCCCCATTTCCTGCTCCAGTCCAGGAGCCGTTCTCGGGTACTCGTCTGGCTTTTGGAGGTCCACTGAGCCTCCAAAAGGCTCCTAAGAGAAGGAGTCGCAAGTCCAGGCTAGCAGCCCGAGCCCCAGAAGCCATGCTTTGGGCACCAGTACAAGCCCACACAGCCATGGTTCCAGCCCCAGTTCTGGTCCCAGCAGCCATGGTTCCGGCTCCAGAACCGGCCCACACAGCCATGCTTCCATGCTCCATTACCTAGCTCACACAGCCAGGGTCCAGGCTTCTGTTCCGTGCCCAACAGCCATGGTTTCGGCTCCAGAACCGGCCCCAGCAGCCATGGTTTCGGCTCCAGTACTGGCTCTCCGGCCAACGCCAGCTCCCCGTGTCCTGTCGGCATTCCGGCCGACTCCAGCCCGCCGTGTTCTGACGGCGAACCGACCGTCTCAAGTCTCCTCTCAAGTCCCCTCTCAAGTCTCTTCTCGAGTTCCCTCTCAAGCCACCTCTGAAGTTCCCTCTCGAGTCCCCTCTCGAGTCTCTTCTCGAGTCCCCTCTCAAGTTCCCTCTCGAGTCCCCTCTCAAGTCACCTCTCGAGTCCCCTCTCGAGTCACCTCTCGAGTCCCCTCTCAAGTCACCTCTCGAGTCCCCTCTCGAGTCACCTCTCGAGTCCCCTCTCGAGTCACCTCTCGAGTTCCCTCTCAAGTCTCCTCTTGAGTTCCCTCTGGAGTTCCATCTCAAGTCCCCTCTCCAGTCCCTACTCAAGTCCCTTCTCTAGTCCCTACTCAAGTCCCTACTCTATGTCTTGTCCCGTTGGGGGTCCCGCCGACTACTCTTCTGCCGGGGGTCCTGCCAACCCTATGTCCTGTGCCGTTGGAGGTCCCGCCGAGTACTCTTCTGCCGGGGGTCCTGCCAACCCTATGTCCTATCCCGTTGGGGGTCCCGCCGACTACTCTTCTGCCGGGGGTCCTGCCAACCCTATGTCCTGTGCCGTTGGAGGTCCCGCCGAGTACTCTTCTGCCGGGGGTCCTGCCAACCCTATGTCCTATCCCGTTGGGGGTCCCGCCGACTACTCTTATGCCGGGGGTCCTGCCAACCCTATGTCCTGTGCCGTTGGAGGTTCCGCCGGGGGTCCTGCCAACCCTATGTCCTATCCCGTTGGGGGTCCCGCCGACTACTCTTCTGCCGGGGGTCCTGCCAACCCTATGTCCTGTCCCGTTGGGGGTCCCGTCGACTACTCTTCTGCCGGGGGTCCTGCCAACCCTACTATCACCTAAAGAATATATCTAGGATTAAAATACTAATGTCACAGCAGGATTTGGAAAAACTTGTCCATGCTTTTATCTTCAGTAGACTCGACTACTGCAATGGTGTCTTCACAGGTCTCACTAAAAAATCTATTAGGAAGCTGCAGCTGATTCAGAACGCTGCTGCTCGAGTCCTCACTAACACTAAGAAAGTGGATCACATCACTCCTGTTCTGAAGTCTTTACACTGGCTTCCTGTGTGTCAAAGAACTGATTTCAAAATACTGCTGCTGGTTTATAAAGCACTGAATGGTTTAGGCCCAAAATACATTACTGACCTCCTGCTGAATGATGAACCATCCAGATCTCTCAGGTCTTCAGGGACTGGTCAGCTTTCTGTCCCCAGAGTCAGAACTAAACATGGAGAAGCAGCGTTCAGTTATTATGCTCCAAATATCTGGAACCAACTCCCAGAAACCTGCAGGTCCGCTGCAACTCTTACTACTTTTAAATCCAGGCTGAAGACTTTTCTTTTTGTCGCTGCTTTTAATTTAACTATTCATATCTTAGACTGCACTGTAACTTTTATCCTTGTACTTTTTCTTTTAATGTTTAATTGAACTATTTACATCTTAAACTGCACTAACTTTTATCCATGTATTTTTTCTTTTAATGTTTCTTTTATTAGCTTTTCTTTTTAATGACTGATTTTAAATGCCATTTTCTTAATGTCTTTCATTTTTTGTAAAGCACTTTGAATTGCCTTGTGTTGAAAAGTGCTATATAAATAAACTTGCAAAGTGACAGGGACGTGTCGCGTTTCTGTAGTTTCAGGGAGAGACTTTGTAATTCACGTAACAAGTCTTTCATTGTCGCTAAATCAGTGAGGAATCCAGTGGATGTCAGATCCTTTAGTAAACCAGTGTACTTGGCTTTCTCTGCACCGGAACGTGAGCCATCTTCACTAGCAGATTTAAAGTGATGTGCTAACACTGGGAAGTCCTTCAGCACAGCTTTGACAGTGTTGTAACTGCTGGAAACCCATCTAATTGTAAAGACTTGTCCGATTTTCAGAATCTGCATGTTCAGTTCCGCAGCCGCTTCCTCTAACTCCCTGGCGTTTTTCATGGACTGGTGGTAAAGAGAATAGAGTTTAGCGAGGAAAAACTCTAAATGATTACAGCCTGCCACAGTGTGTCGTCCTACGTGCACGTATCTCTTGTGCACTTTGACTGTCAGCTAAACACCTTCCACCATCAAGGACTAGAGACCGTAGATGTCGTTTAATCGCTTTTAATCATGAAGAAAGGGTGAAACTAGGAAACAAACACAATACAAGAAGTACATAAATATGCGGAAGAATATTTACACACATTAGACGTTGAATCAACACCAAAGAACATACACACACGTGGTTGCATCACAAAATTATGGCTGTGGCTAACGGTAGTTCTACAGAGGAATTTACAACACACATTAACTATCATCTCAAAACTATTCTCTATAAACTATTCATTGTAAATGAAAGAACACTACGTTTATATCAATTGTACATACCAATAATGCAACCAAAGGCAAGGAACGTCAAGGATTAGGGCAGATTGTGGTCACCAAAAAAACATGTGGCTGTCCTGTTCACATGCAGCTTCCTTATGCACTAGGTCACATGGTACATATTTTACACATTACGACTACCGCCAGCGTCCCTAGCAACCACCTTGGTAACAATGAAAACGTTGTATAGACACCATTTCCTGAAGTAATCTTCGTAATAACTAGCAAACTAAAGATCATGTACATCCACTGCACACATAATCTGAAATAACAACTCATATTTCTCGCATCAAATGACATCAAAACGCATTTTAATGGCCAAAGTAACTTTAAATAGGCATTTTACACCGAGAATAAAACGAAGTTCGGCCATGTTTTTTTTTTCTGCAGGGAGAAATGTAAAGATCACATGACATAGACGCCAGCCATTGGAATGAATGGTGAAAAAATTACAATTTCAGAGGCGTTTTTGGAGAAATACTACGTCCTACGTTGTGGACCAACGTAGTTATTACACGTTTTTTTGTGAAACTGGGTTGGAATTTCTGATCTGTTGTCAGGAATCTCGTTACACTCAATTAGCGTAGGGAGGGATACACGAACCTGTCCATCAAGAGATTCGATTTGGAAATCATCTCTTTCGACTCCACCTCGAGCGATAGAATTACTAACAAAGAACTGCTAACAGAGCACTTATATACTAATAAAGGACTGGCTTATCTAAAGCCAGTTGAGTAGCACTTGAAATACTTGGCTCTATGAAACCTGATGTACTTATATGATTCTGTTTTCTTCAAGGTTGTGTCTTCCTGGTCGAATGTACTTATTGTAAGTCGCTTTGGATAAAAGCGTCAGCTAAATGCAATGTAATGTAATGTAATGAAATCAGTCGCTCTTCTTCCAGCTGTCTCTACCACTCCTGCACATGTCTTCAGTGAGTAAGGTGACTTGGGGCCTTGTATCTTGAAAAGATAAAAAAACTCTGGTCGAGCAAGTGACCTGTTACGTTGATTGTCGAGGATGGCATAAAGCTTTAGTGCTTTGTCTGGATAACTTGAGTGGAAGACTTTAACGAGACAGATCTTGGAACATGACTTGCCGCTCAGGTCCCCACCGCAGACACTGGTACACAGGGCTGCAATGTTGGCAGGTGTACTTTCATCCTCCCCGCTATACTCTATGGCAGGGTCTGCGGCCTTCCAGGTTGGGAGTCCTGGATGTAGGGCTGTGTTGTGACTTTCACTTTCGCACTCTGAGCACTTGACGCTCGCTTTGCAGTTTCGGGCAATATGAGATGTTGAGGCGCAACATCTGTAACAGATCCGATTTTCCTTAAGAAAGGCCTTACGATCTTCAAGGGATTTCTCTCTAAATCCGCGACATTTTTGTAGAGGATGAGGCTTCCTATGGATAGGACACTGTCTGCCAGGCTCATCAGTCATCTTTTGAGTCATCTCTGCATCGGAGGGGGAAGACACGTCTGTATTATGGACTGCAATAGTTGTTCTATTATTGCTTTGCTTGAAGGCAGGCGTTTCTGAGTAAGACAGGGTATTGTTGAACATGGTAAGATCAAAACTGGGGTCATTTCTTGTCATTGCTTGTTCACAGACAAAGTCCACAAAGAAGGAAAATGGTGGAAATGGTACACCGTTTTGACGTTTGTATATGGTGCCCTGACTTATCCATCTCCCTTGTAGGTTGTATGGTAACTTTTGTGCAATGGGGTTGACGCCACGTGAGGTGTCTAGAAAGGCGAGGCCCGGTAGATCTCCCTCAGCCTTGGCAGAAAGAACCTCCATCAACAGATCGCCCAGCTCTCTCAACTTCTGAAATTCCTTGTTCGTCAACTTGGGGAACCCATCAAGTCTCTTGAAGAGTGAGTTCTCAATAGCTTCTGGTGATCCGTAACAGTGTTCCAGTCTTTCCCACACCATGGCTAGCCCTCTTTCAGGTTGGTTCACATTCACTGCTCTGATACGCCTTGCATGACCAGCAGACTCATTTCCTAGCCATTTGACTAGCAGGTCCATCTCTTCGCTAGCCGATAAGTCTAGGCCTCTGACTGTGTTAAAAAACGAAGCTCGACAGGCTCTAAAGTTTTCTGGACGATCGTCAAACTGTAACAATCCTGTGCGGACAAGTTTGCGGCGAGCAAAGAATCTCACAAAGTCTGTCATGCTCTGACTCTCCTCTGCGTTGCCAGCTAATGGAGTGCTGTTGTGTTGAGCTGGTGAACGCTTACGATCATTGAGTCCTCCTTGCATGATTCTGTCCAACTTCAACTGGATATCTTCTTTCTGATCTATGTTCCAACTTGACCGGCTGTTGAGCGGGAGCATTAATCAGTAGAGGAGAGTTATTGTCGTTATCTTGGTTACAGAGTGCAGGGAAAATCCTATCCTGCTGTGGCATAGCGCTTCCATATCCACTAATGGGTTCCATTTCTGGCATTGACTGAAGGCTATTGTGTGCTTTGGGATGTTGAAGTACGTATTTGGATGTACGCTCTTCGGGTCTGCTTTGTTTGTGGAAGCACTGCTTTTCACGGAGCTTGATGCGACAGACCTGACTTTGAACGAGTTTGCTTGTTTTCCTTCCATTGTGAAGCCGAGGATGAGGTTTCTTCGTTAGCGCTGTTGTTGTAGTCTTCTCTCTTAGCTGTAATGTAGCAGCAGTAACTTGTATCTGCTCAAACCTGTTGTCCGGCCCGCTAGAAAGCTATTGTTTCACTGTGTCGTCCTACGTGCACGTATCTCTTGTGCACTTTGACTGTCAGCTAAACACCTTCCACCATCAAGGACTAGAGACCGTAGATGTCGTTTAATCGCTTTTAATCATGAAGAAAGGGTGAAACTAGGAAATAAACACTATACAAGAAGTACATAAATATGCGGAAGAATATTTACACACATTATACGTTGAATCAACACCAAAGAACATACACACACGTGGCTGTAGCACAACATTATGGCTGTAGCTAACGGTAGTTCTACAGAGGAATTTACAACACACATTAACTATCATCTCAAAACTATTCTCTATAAACTATTCATTGTAAATGAAAGAACACTACGTTTATATCAATTGTACATACCAATAATGCAACCAAAGGCAAGGAACGTCAAGGATTAGGGCAGATTGTGGTCACCAAAAAAACATGTGGCTGTCCTGTTCACATGCAGCTTCCTTATGCACTAGGTCACATGGTACATATTTTATACATTACGACTACCGCCAGCAGGGGGAGACAAATCCAACAAATGAACAACAATGTCCTGCTGAGGACAGAACACACAGCCTTCAATGAATCATTCACCGCTAATTCCAAACGATGAGCTAGACAATGAACTGCCTGAAGACGAGGGAAATCCTTTTTCAGCCTGGCTATGAGTCCAGCCTGTCTCCCGGTTAACACGGCAGCACCGTCTGTGGCTATGCTAATTAGGTTTTTACGAAGAAACTCTTCATCCATTCCCCCCCGCCTGGAGGCTGTTTTTCAGTGCGCTACACAGCGACTCTGCATCAATGCCCTGGTCCAGTTCAACAATGTCAAAATACACATTGTCCATATCTCCATTCCCAGTGACATCGTACCTGACATAAATAATCATGTGTGCGCGTTCCATGAATTGTGCTTTCGTCTAGTGTTAGACTAATACGGGAATCAAGTGATTTGATATTAGAAATAAATGTATTTTCCATCTCTTGTGCAATGTGCTCTACAGTCTGGGCACATGAATGATCGGATCTGTGAGCAGGGCCGACTGTCGCACCATTCATCTCATTAAGTTGCATAATGGGATTCCATTTTGTATAAGGCAACCTTTCTTTAGCGACAGTATAGGCTGCCCTGAACGAACTAGCTGTCTCATTAAACATGCTGGAGCTGAGTTCTGCAACTTTCTTCGGAAGCACTTCTTTTAGTTTGAGCTCCACTATTTCAACAGCTCGTTTATGAGCGATAGAGTCGCGGTGTATGTAAAACATGTTCCGCAAGAGAGTCTTGGCTTCCTTACAGACGAGGCATCCAAGACCACCCTCCTTTGAAAACAGCCAGGGGTTTCTTCCTTTCCAGGATCTCCACTGATTGTGTCCCCAGTTAAGTGGCGGTCCTTCTGTAGCAGTACCTCCTGCCTCCTCATGCCGCTCCGCTTCGGAACTTTCTACGTGTGTGCAGGTGGTCCCACATTCAACAGCATCAGGTCCGCTAGCAAAGACAGCATCCTCCGTAGCAGCAAGGTTAGTGCTAGCAGGTGCATTTTGGTTGTCAAAAGCTGTTTTTTGTTTCTTTGTGAGAGAACCAAAACTAGCCAGGCTCGTAGACCCCGTCGGCATGGTAATCGTCTGCTAGCCTACGGTACTCGTAGTATGTATGTGTGTATCTTGTCAATATATTTGAATGTCTGTTGACATAACAGTTCATTCTTCGGGCGCGCGCAGCACGTTCGCAGCCTCACAGGCGCAGACCTTCGAGGTGAAGTGCAGGCATATTGTCATCAAGAGAGAATACGATGCGTAGTTCTTTTGGAAAGCATTGTTTTGTTTGCCTA
>NW_027262483.1:0-7500 GCF_902827115.2 Pseudochaenichthys georgianus
TACCGTCATGGCGGAGCTGCAGGGACACTTTACCCGCCTTTTAAACACCTTTTCCTGGGTAAACAATCCATGTATTTCCGCCTGCTTTCCATCAGCACCCGCCAGTCATTTCAAACGGTTTCAAATCGTTTTTTCACTTTTAAAAAGAGCTTTCTGCCCTGGCAATGATATCTAATCATTATTACCGTCATGGAGGAGCTGCAGGAACACTTTACCCGCCTTCTAAACACTTATTCCTGGCTAAAACAATCAATGTATTTCCGCCAGGGTCACAGCCTGCTGCTGCTGATGCTGCTGCGGCGGCTGCTGCTGCTGCTCTCCCTCCCTAAATTCACATCAAACTCACCCAGCTTTCACACACTATTTCATGGGTAATAAAGCCATGTGCACACTGTATTTAAAGTAATGTTAGCCAGCTTTCAGACACTAATTCCTGGGGAAGAAAGTCACCCTGGACGGGTCATCAAATGTGATTGAAATGGACAGATTCCTGTACATTTCAATCACTTTTAATGGGAGTCGTGAGGTGTGGATGAAATGGCCATATCTTCCTTAAATTCACATCAAACTCACCCAGCTTTCACACACTATTTCATGGGTAATAAAGCCATGTGCACACTGTATTTAACGTAATGTTAGCCAGCTTTCAGACACTAATTCCTGGGGAAGAAAGTCACCCTGGACGGGTCATCAAATGTGATTGAAATGGACAGATTCCTGTACATTTCAATCACTTTTAATGGGAGTCGTGAGGTGTGGATGAAATGGCCATATCTTCCTTAAATTCACATCAAACTCACCCAGCTTTCACACACTATTTCATGGGTAATAAAGCCATGTGCACACTGTATTTAAAGTAATGTTAGCCAGCTTTCAGACACTAATTCCTGGGGAAGAAAGTCACCCTGGACGGGTCATCAAATGTGATTGAAATGGACAGATTCCTGTACATTTCAATCACTTTAATGGGAGTCGTGAGGTGTGGATGAAATGGCCATATCTTCCTTAAATTCACATCAAAGTCACCCAGCTTTCACACACTATTTCATGGGTAATAAAGCCATGTGCACACTGTATTTAAAGTAATGTTAGCCAGCTTTCAGACACTAATTCCTGGGGAAGAAAGTCACCCTGGACGGGTCATCAAATGTGATTGAAATGGACAGATTCCTGTACATTTCAATCACTTTTAATGGGAGTCGTGAGGTGTGGATGAAATGGCCATATCTTCCTTAAATTCACATCAAACTCACCCCAGCTTTCACACACTATTTCATGGGTAATAAAGCCATGTGCACACTGTATTTAAAGTAATGTTAGCCAGCTTTCAGACACTAATTCCTGGGGAAGAAAGTCACCCTGGACGGGTCATCAAATGTGATTGAAATGGACAGATTCCTGTACATTTCAATCACTTTTAATGGGAGTCGTGAGGTGTGGATGAAATGGCCATATCTTCCTTAAATTCACATCAAAGTCACCCAGCTTTCACACACTATTTCATGGGTAATAAAGCCATGTGCACACTGTATTTAAAGTAATGTTAGCCAGCTTTCAGACACTAATTCCTGGGGAAGAAAGTCACCCTGGACGGGTCATCAAATGTGATTGAAATGGACAGATTCCTGTACATTTCAATCACTTTTAATGGGAGTCGTGAGGTGTGGATGAAATGGCCATATCTTCCTTAAATTCACATCAAACTCACCCAGCTTTCACACACTATTTCATGGGTAATAAAGCCATGTGCACACTGTATTTAAAGTAATGTTAGCCAGCTTTCAGACACTAATTCCTGGGGAAGAAAGTC
The DNA here is from genome assembly GCF_902827115.2 of Pseudochaenichthys georgianus. Taxonomy (NCBI): domain Eukaryota; kingdom Metazoa; phylum Chordata; class Actinopteri; order Perciformes; family Channichthyidae; genus Pseudochaenichthys; species Pseudochaenichthys georgianus. The sequence goes on from NW_027262483.1 coordinate 1,811, forward strand.
ACCCTGGACGGGTCATCAAATGTGATTGAAATGGACAGATTCCTGTACATTTCAATCACTTTTAATGGGAGTCGGTGTGGATGGCCTGTTGAATCCGATTTTGAGCACTCTTTTCCCCGCATAAACTAGTTTAAATCACCGTTAAACACTTATTCTGTTGATGTCTATATAACCGACTTCCCGCTATGCATTAAGTCGGTTATATGGACCCTGTACACTAGGCATACCGCGGCCGGTAGTAAATGTCCAACCATTGTACCCTCTGGTCCCTAGGATATGTAAGGGGAGTTGTCAGGGGACTCTACCCGCATATGAGGCACTATTTTCGGATACATTTTTTCCATTTTCACCCCTTTTCTATGGTTCTTCCAAAAGTTAACTTAGACTTTTTCTGACTCTGGAGGAATGTAAGGGGAGTTGTCAGGGACTCTACCCGCCTTACGGGACACTATTTTCGGATACTTTTTTTCCATTTTCAACCCTTTTCTATGGATCTCAAAAAAAGTTAACTCAGACTTTATTAAATAATTTTTAATGACTTATTTTTTAAATATAGTGGGGATAGTGGAATTAACTAGTACCCAGTACTGGGAGGGAAACAGACTACCGTTATCTCTGCCATCTCCTCCCTGTGTGTGTGTGTGTGTGTGTGTGTGTGTGTGTGTGTGTGTGTGTGTGTGTGTGTGTGTGTGTGTGTGTGTGTGTGTGTGTGTGTGTGTGTGTGTGTGTGTGTGTGTGTGTGTGTGTGTGTGTGTGTGTGTGTGTGTGTGTGTGTGTGTGTGTGTGTGTGTGTGTGTGTGTGTTGCTGCATGTAGCAGCTGTGTGTGTGTAAACTGCCCCTCGCCCTCGCAAGCAGGCTAGGGAGAGGGGGAGAGACAGAGAGAGACAGACAGACAGGAGAGACACAGACACACACACAGACTGACTTTGATTGCAGATATAGCAATATTTGAATTTAAAAAAAAGTGCACCACAATATATATATATTATAATATCTATAATATATATATTATTGTTGAATAATACATGTTATATTATATAACTATAAGTTTCAGGTGGGTCGAACCCGGACCTACCTACAGGACCTACCGGACCAGTGCTTATCTCAATTCCCCACAAGTGGCGCTGAGAGCTTGTGGAGAATAAGTGTGCTTTATAGATTCGTCAATAGAGTAACGAGACATTTAGCTTTGTTTTCCACCAGTAAAATGTACAAACGACACATCAATTCACATCTACATATGAAAACGAAGCGAATTGACGTACTGCCAGACTCATAGTGTGTATAAATCGAGACGTGAGATCTCTCTCCCCTGCTCTCTCCGTTTCTCAACAGTGACGTCACTTTCAGCTTCACTTTAACAATTTCAATGAGCAAAATACATTTCCCTTTGTTTTCCACCATCAAAATGGACAAACGATGCCTCAAATGACATCTACAGATCAAGACGAAGCGAATGGAAGTACTCCATAGACTCCTAGCATGTCTAGTTTTTATGTTTGAGCACTATTTACATTTCTGGTTAGCCCAGATATGTGAGAGATCTCACGTCTCAATTTCCACACACTAGGAGTCTGCGAGTAATTCCATTCGCTTCGTCTTCATCTGTAGATGTGATTTGATGTGTCGTTTGTACATTTTGATGGTGGAAAACACAGGTAAATGTGCCGTTCAGAATGTTTATAATAGACTACAGCTATAAGCTTGAGGCGATCCAGGTCGCTACACGGGTGACACGGGTTCGAAACTCCTGTCAGTCTCTCCATATTATATAGCAGAACAAATACATTTATACAAAAATATTTAAGAAACATTATAAGAACAATCATTGGGAACATTTAAAAACATTATACACATTAATTTCATCATATTAATCATATTAATCACATATCACACAATGGTGTGATGTGAAAAGCCATTGCTACGTTTTAAAACTGTCTGAAAGTGGTTTCATTAGTTTCGTATTGATTTGTAGATGTGATTTGATGTTTTTTATTGTCAATTTTGATCGCCAAAACAATAGAGAAATGTATTTTTACTTTATAGTGGAGACTATATATGATACTTTTGTTCAATAAGCTTTTAGCGCCACTTGTGGGGCAATGGAATGAGAGTCGCTCCTTGGTGAGCTGGGTACGAATCCTGCCCTTGGCATCAAATCTTGAGTTCCTTGAATTCATTGTTATATGTGACCCAAGTCAATATGGGTGCATATTTAATAGGTATAAAAAGTATTATCATTATTATTTTGGAATTATTAATAATATTGAGAAGTGGGCTTCCATGTTGAGATGTGGGACATCGCCCCAATCCCCATAGGTATATCTACAAGTGGGCTTCCATATTGAGATGTGGATTGTGGGACAGTCTTGACTTTAGTCTTGAGAAAATGTTTTTTTCACTTTTAAAAACAGCTTTCTGCCCTGGAAATGATTTCTAATCATTATTACCGTCATGGAGGGGCTGCAGGAACACTTTACCCGCCTTGTAAACACTTATTCCTGGGGAAAATGCTTTCCATCAGCACCCGGCAGTAATTTCAAACGGTTTTAAATCGTTTTTGAGCTGCTTAGTCCGTCATTTGGGGCTCTGTGAGCCACCACAGAGAGGTGCTTTTCCCGGTTTATGTCATGGAAGTCTGACATAGCCTGTGTCCTGTGAAATAGCCTGTTTGTCCATGTCAAATCTTGCTATTAATTGATAACTTTTAATAGGAATCTCTGTTTGACATATGTTCAGAATGTGCTATTTATTCAGAAATAGCACATTCTGAATGACCCAGTGTACACATCGTTGTGTACCTCTGTGTCACAGCCTGCTGCTGCTGCTGCTGCTGTATTCACATAACTTTTACCCAGCTTTCACACGCTTATTGCTGGGTAAGAAAGCCATGTGCATGACCCTGGATCTCTGCCTGTGTGCGTGGGACCCTGCTTACAGCAGTGACTCTGCTGTACATTTCATGAGTAGTCAAATGTGGATGAAATGGACAGATTATCAGGGTGGACCCTCATTGAGCCATCAATAACCCAATTTGATATATAGAGTAAGCGGGCCAGCATATCGCCACGGTGGACAGTCATTGAGTTATCATTAACTGAATGTGATATATAGAGTAAGTGGGCTAGCATATGGTCAGGGTGGACAGTCATTGAGTAATCAATACTACAAATATTTGGTAAGTGGGATAGCATATCGGGTTGACTGACACCCCCCCACCCCCCCCCCCCCCCATAAGTTTAAGTACAATACTACAAATATTGGGTAAGTGGGATAGCATATCGGGTTGACTGACACCCCCCCCCATGAGTTTAAGTACAATACTACAAATATTGGGTAAGTGGGATAGCATATCGGGTTGACTGACACCCCCCCAACCCCCCCATAAGTTTAAGTACAATACTACAAATATTGGGTAAGTGGGATAGCATATCGGGTTGACTGACACCCCCCCCACCCCCCCCCCCCCCATGAGTTTAAGTACAATACTACAAATATTTGGTAAGTGGGATAGCATATCGGGTTGACTGACACCCCCCTCATAAGTTTTAGTACAATACTACAAATATTGGGTAAGTGGGAGGATAACATATTGGGTTGACTGACACCACCCCCCACGCCCCATTCACCTTAATATGCGGTAAGTGGGCACTCATATTCGGTTGTGGACACCCCCCCACTGAGTATAAGTACACGGGTAAGCGAATACTCGCTTTGCTGTGTAATATGCGACAAGTGGGCTCCCGTATCGCATTGCCGGACACCCCCGACTGCTCCACCTGGTGGTCGGCGACGGAAGCGCGTCCTGATGGGGCATAACGGTTTAATTGGCACCTAAAATAGGGGGGGGGTCGCGGCTTGGGATTTTCTCGAGTCGCGGGGACCCTCCCGAGACCCCCCGGGGGTCCGGCTAGGTTTGTTGTGCCCCACCACTTTTGTACATATAAAAACACCACTGCCCAGGGACACAACGATATGCTGACTGCAGAGGGACTCAAACTTGCTATCCCCTGATTCAAAGTCCAGCACACTAACCACTGAGCCACAACCTCCCTAAACGCAAACACAGACACACTGAGGAAAGGAATATACACTTTACAAACGCAGCCACACATACTACAGGTACACACACACACATGGCAACACACACTGCGGTACACACACATGGCAAGACACACTCAAACACACATTGAGGAGTAAAAAATGCACTTTTCATGGCAACAAATTCACACACACACTTCTGAGAAAAAAGTAAAATTTGGAGAAAAAAATTCTAAATTCTGTCATTCCAAATCTGACAAAAAAGTAAAATTTCAAGAACAAGATACAATCTGAAAAAAAATCAAATTCTGAAGGGAAAAAAAAGCACCGTAATGATGTAAAGTGGAGTTTCAAGTCCCAACAGTGGCATCTAGAGGTGGAAGAGTGAATTACACCTCAGCTGTTATTTCTCTGTATCAAGGAAACATTACATTACATTGCATTTAGCTGACGCTTTTATCCAGAGCGACTCACAATAAGTGCGTTCGACCAACTTGAAACTTGAAACAGAATCATAAAGAACATCAGGTTTCATAGAGAAAAAACATTTCAAGTGCTACTCATCTGGCTTTAGGTAAGCCAGTCCTTTATTAGTATATAAGTGCTTTGTTAATAGTTCTATCGCTCGAAGTGGAGTCGAAAGAGATGAGTTTTCAGTCTGGAAGGTGTGTGAGCTATCTGCCATCCTGAGCTCATTCCACCATCTTGGAGCCAGGATAGCAAACCCACGTGTTTCTGCTGATGGGAACTTGGGTCCCCCTCGCAGCGCGGGTGTAGCGGGCTGTTTGGCTGATGCAGAGTGGAGTGCACGTGCTGGGGTGTACGGTTTAATCATGTCCTGGATGTAGGAAGGGCCAGATCCATTCGCAGCATGGTACGCAAGTACCAGTGACTTGAAGTGGATTCTAGCAGTTACCGGAAGCCAGTGGAGGGAGCGGAGGAGCGGCGTGGTGTGGGAGAATTTAGGAAGGTTGAAGACCAGACGAGCCGCTGCATTCTGGATGAGATGCAGAGGTCAGATGGCACATGCAGGCAGACCAGCCAGGAGGGAGTTGCAGTAGTCTAGGCGTGAGGTGACGAGAGCCTGGACCAGAACCTGCGTGGCTTTCTGGGTCAGCTGGGGACGCATCCTCCTGATGTTGTAGAGCGTGTATCTGCAGCAGCGGGTTGTAGCAGCGATGTTTGCAGTGAAGGACAGATTGTTATCTAGGGTCACACCCAGATTCCTTGCAGTCTGAGTCGGGGAAACAACAGAGGTGCTGATGTTGATAGTTAGGTCAAGAGTGGGACAATCTTTTCCCGGAAGGAGAAGCAGTTCAGTCTTGTCAAGGTTGAGCTTGAGGTGGTGAGCAGACATCCACTGAGAGATGTCAGCTAGACAAGCAGAGATGCGTGCGACGACCTGGGTCTCTGAGCGGGGAAAGGACAGGATTAATTGAGTGTCGTCAGCATACTGCGTAGCATACTGCAGCTTATGAATAATGGAGAGCGTGTTGACAGGATGTCACAACATTTCTTTTTACAAGCAGCAGAAGAAGAAACAGCTGCTCCATTTCCTCCACCGTCACCCCCACAACAACAGCTGTCAATCAAACCCTCTGTGCGGCATACAGTCAGTCAATAAAAATACAGAAATACTGAAAAGAAT
>NW_027262483.1:12500-29121 GCF_902827115.2 Pseudochaenichthys georgianus
TGTGTGTGTGTGTGTGTGTGTGTGTGTGTGTGTGTGTGTGTGTGTGTGTGTGTGTGCGCGTGCGTGCGTGCGTGCGTGCGTGCGTGCGTGCGTGCGTGCGTGCGTGCGTGTTTTTGAGTGTGGCCATTGATCTGTCCTGTGTGTGTGTGTGTGTGTGTGTGTGTGTGTGTGTGTGTGTGTGTGTGTGTGTGTGTGTGTGTGTGTGTGTGTGTGTGTGTGTGTGTGTGTGTGTGTGTGTGTGTGTGTGTGTGTTGTTCCTGCTGCATGACAACATCAAAAAAGTCTCTGTTCGTCCCACTTTTACTTTAAATGTTTAGATGGAGGCGTGTGGCGCAGTGGACTATTGCGTAGGTGTTGGACCAGGGGGTCACAGGTTCAAACCCCACTGCAGTCAGCATGTCGTTGTGTCCCTGAGACGCTTCACCCCAAAGTGCTCCTGTGGGGATTCTCCACAGTATTGAGTAAGTCACTTTGGATAACAGCGTCTAACAAGTAATCTAAACATGTTATTTTCTTTTAAATGTATTTTATTCTTAAAATGTTATATTACTGATTCTAAGTTATGTATAAGCAAATAATCTACTTACTTACACATCTGGAAAGGGGTGGGAAGAAGTTTACACTTATTTGATTGGTGTTTATTTACCGTTTTTTTAGTCAGTGTTCTTTCACATCCTGTTGTGTTGGTGTTCGCTGCACTGCTATAAGATAACAGGGAATATGAAAGCAGACACACATCCAACCTGATGAAATGAACTGAAAGTCTGGACTTCAGGAGAGGAGATCGATCTGAAACCCGAAACCCTCCGAGCTGAAAGGATAGAAAGGGGTTTGATCTGCGGCGCGTGTCGTCCAACGAGCCGTTTCATTGGGTTTAACAAAGCGCAGCGTGTGAACAGCTGAAGCCACACCTCCGCTAATTACTGACCAGCACACTTTAGTTATATCTCTTCAGTAGAAATCTAGATTTTGTTGGTTTTTGTTGGGCCAAATCTTAAACTTAAAAGGAAGTCCTTATTCTTCTTACCGTCATCAAAGTAAATGAGAAATAACTGATCAAACTACTTATTGGTTAAAGAAAACATGAATAAACCAAAACTTTAAATATATTTTGACTCAAATACTCACAAGAGCACCAAATGTGGATTAATACGCCGCTGAAAATAGTCCCTTAAAAAATGCACAATCCTCCCGTTTGATTTAAAGGTCACCCATCATGCTATTTGTATGCAATAGCATAGGTCTCAGATATATACAAATATATAAAAAACATGTCTATGAAGTGTTTTGCTAAAAAAACAGATCATTCCAGCCACGCCTCATATCCCTCTGTTTCACTTCCTGTTTCTAAAGTGCTGTTTGGGGTATAAGGCTTTACAGGTTAGCTCTGAGTGTTAGCGATGCTAATGTAAACACCGACCATGTTACGTCCAAAGCAGTCGGGCATCGTTTCTGATAGCAACGTTTCTGATTGGGCCGTGGGTCCACATTTCAGATGTTACGTCATATCGGATGCAAATCTGGATCAGCTCCGTTGTTCTCCGTTTTTAGAGATTTGGGTACGGAGGAAAAGAGAGAGGGTTTTATTTCCTGACGCTGCGTGAGTTCCCCGACACACCGGGGACACATGTTGATGTAGAAGACATCAGAAAGTGCATTTTGCATGATAGGTCCCCTTTAAAACAACAAGCTGCCGTTTTAGTTAGTCTCCGATTTATGTGTAAACTGTTTATAAAGGTTTACTTTTCCAATAAGGTTCCAGATTACGACACAAAACTCTTCAAAACAACAAATTAGCAAGAATTATTTAAAAATAGGAAGATCCCAGGAGCACTTGAATGCACCGTTGACCTTCTGTGTTGGTGCCAAACTACTTTAAAATGTAATGAAAGAATGTAAAATGGGCTAAAAAACGTATTAAAAAACACTCGTTCAACAGAAATGTGCAACCTGGAGATTAAACTTGAACGGCACTTAGACCTCGTGTTCCTTTTAGTTTTAAATGTGATCAAATGGGCTAAAAAAGTAAAATATGTCTTTGCTCGTTGAGAATGTTCAAACTTGGTGAGGATAATCTGTGTACAGGGGCGCTCCTTGCGAACAGGCAAGGCAGGCAACAGCTTGGGGCCCCGGACCAGAAGGGGCCCCCCAAAGAAGGTAGATTAAGAAGGTCCACAGCAACGACAATATGAAACACCCTTTAATTTACAGCAACGACACGTCGGGAACCCCCTCAAGGCGGCCCCATGCACAGCCAGCCGTAAAATGCTGCTTCTTATCTTAAAGGTCCCGTGTCACGGCCATTTCCACTGATCATAATTACATTGTTGAGGTCGACTAGAATAGATTCACATTGTTCAATGTTCCAAACTCACATTGGTTTCTCACAGCATCTCTGTGTAGTCTGTGTGTTCACTCTCTGTCCTACACGGCTCATTGGATAGACCCTCCAGAAAAACGCGATTCTGCGATCGCAGAATCTACCGCATAATCAGCAAAATGGCGCATATTTATCAAATGGCGCAAAATCCCCGCATTTTTCCACACAAAGTTGGAAAAAAAAAGTGAACTCGTCTTGACGTGATGATGATGATGATGATGATGATGATGATGATGATGATGATGATGATGATGATGATGATGATGATGATGATGATGATGACGCAACGTCATCAGCTCGCGCATCACAGAAGGTAAACAACACCGTAGAGTGAACGTGGAGCTCACATGAGAGAGAAAACACCAAAATGAAAACATCTAATCCATCTCATTTACCGACGAACATGTCTGCTAGAGACCGGCTAAAGACCGGGCAAAGCAGTTCCCGATGTCTCGCACGGAAGTGGGGGAAACTATTCTGCACCCCGTGCGACTGTGTGTTGGAGCATAAGAGAAGATCCACGGTGACGACCCACTTCGATTCACTCAAACATTCCAACATGCTTTCTGCTGCTGCTACAAGAAAGCCAAACAGCTCACGTTCACCGAGGCATCGACCTCCAACACCCTTTAGAGGCTGCAAGGAACGAGGTGAGACGCCTACGAGACTGAAGCTGGTCAGATAACGAACAAGTAAATAAAAATGGAATGAGGCGGAGAAGTGTGTGTGTGTGTGTGTGTGTGTGTGTGTGTGTGTGTGTGTGTGTGTGTGTGTGTGTGTGTGTGTGTGTGTGTGTGTGTGTGTGTGTGTGTGTGTGTGTGTGTGTGTGTGTGTGTGTGTGTGTGTGTGTGTGTGTGTGTGTGAGAGAGTGTGTGATTAAAATAGCCCAATTGCTTTTACAATAAATAACCATTGAATGTGTTTAGTTTAATAATAAGGGGTTTAACGTTAGTGGCAGGTTGTGTGTGAGAGAGAATAAATAAGACAGCCCAATATTTCCCCAAAAATATTTAGCATGAGTCCAGTGTGCTCCGATTGGTCAGCTCGGCCACCCTGTTCTGATTAGTCAACCACCAGAGAGGCTCCGCCCATGTCTAACATAGTGCTTTTTTCGGCTCTGAGCGGAACATCAACAATTATATTATAGGAGCAAATCATTCAGGGAAGAAAGACTACTAAGTATTTCCATCCAACTTTAGTTTTAGAAATGTACAAAATGAACGTGTGTAAAATAAACTATATCATCCATTGCTCCCTTATAGGCATTTTCGGCATCTTGCCTATCGCAGCTTTGTGAGCTGCTGCCGGGGCTTTTTAGGACGAGGCATCGGAGTGGTCATCCCGTCATGTGTGGTCCGCCGGAGACGCCAGGAGTTTCCTGATCTGGACGAAATCAAATGCAAATCACAAAATATTAGAGAAACGTAGTTGTTTTAGGTTCGTTAGCTTGCCAGCTAGATTAATATGCTAACCTACGTTGTTCAGTGTAAAATGCCAACCTACTATGAACAACAGCTCGCGGTTCATATTAGGCTAGCAAGAACATGTTTACAATTGCAATCTTATACGGGTAGTCTGCTATGTTCAGTCATTCATTGTAGCTGGCATGAAAACAATATTTTCCCTAGCATGTCTAGCTCTTGGTAGCCTTCTTGTTTAGCTCGGTAGCATACACGCTAGGAATGGTAGCTCGGTAGCATACACGCTAGGAACGGTAGCTCGGTAGCATACACGCTAGGAACGGTAGCTCGGTAGCATACACGCTAGGAACGGTAGCTCGGTAGCATACACGCTAGGAACGGTAGCTCGGTAGCATACACGCTAGGAACGCCAACTATAATGTAATTAGGTTTTGCGACTGACCGTACGGTAAATCACCCGGAGTATACTGTGTGAGTATTTTGTGTGTGAATGCAGACGTTCTCCTGCTATGAGATACACGTAAGGCCATCTGCTGACATTGGAGTTGATATATGGAAACGCTAGCAACTTAGTTAGCCCAGTTAGCACTGTGTCAATGGCTTAGCAGCCCGAAAAACGTTTACCCATTTAAACAGTCGTGGTAGATACCTTGTTTGTTTTAAACATCCTAGATACACAAACAGCAATGAATATTACAGGTTGTGTACCCGAGTCTCCCGCTGCAGGAACAGCATCGTTCTTCAGTGCCCTACGCTGTGCATATCTGGCATGAATGCTGAAAGGTTTGGGAAGCTTTGTTTCGTGAAAGGCTGGCAGAGGGCGTGGCCTCTGGGTATCCCCACGTCACTGAACCCAGGAAGTAAACAAAGGAAAAAGAGAAATGTCCACCGAGGCGTTCTGGGGCAGCACAGACAGGTCTTCTCTGTGTTAGAGTTCTACTCCACAGGGTGCACTTTGAGGGTTTGAGACTCTGCAGACCGTCACATTCAGAACAACCTTCATAACAACCTTCATAACACAAGGGGACGGGTCATAACCAGGAAAGCATGACATGGGCCAGTGCTTCTCAAAGTGTGGTCCGCGGACCACTGGTGGTCCGTGAGTATATTGGTAACATTTCACATTTGAAATAAATAAATGCATTTAAGTTTTCCGCACTCTCGCGGAATATCTCCGCATTGGAGCAAGCTCAAGTTTCGATTGCATGATATCGCCCAGCGCAACACCTTCGTCACACATGTTGCCACTTGTTTGTACCATTTTCAGGCGATCTGTTCTAGAGAAACGATGTGTTTTGGGATATGTGTGGAGTTAGGTGGTCCGCGAGTGTTTTTTGGTCCTTGGTGTGAAAAAGTTTGAGAAACACTGACATGGAGTCAGATTTAGAAATACATCGTGTCAAATGGGCTAAAAGACACACGAGGAAATCACTCGTTTGCAAACAGGAAGTTTCATTTGGCTAAAATTTGAATGTGAAAACCAAAATGTTAAGAGAAATAGTGATAGATGTGTAAAATGGGCTCAAATACAAAACAAACACTCTTTATTGTTAAAGATTTGAAGGTGAAATAGTGCCCTGTGATTGGTTCCTGCTCTGCGATTGGCTCCTGCCCTGTGATTGGCTCCTGCTCTGTGATTGGCTCCTGCTCTGTGATTGGTTCCTGCAGGGTTTGATCTCCGGCCCGTGTCGTTTCTGGCACCAACGAGACTTTTCATTTTAATAAACCGGAGCCAACAACTGTCATCGGAGCACCAAGCCAACCCCCCCCCCTCTCACCCCTCCCCCCCTCTCTCCCCATAAGGAGTCCATTATGTGCCGTTGTTTCCCGCTGCCATCTTTGAAAGAGTTTTGTAAAGAAACGCTGAAAATCTGCCAACTTCTGTCCGTCAGAAAACATCAGGAGGCCGCTTTGAATTAACCTCCACAACAAGAGAGTTAGTAAACAAATAGCAACAACAAGAGACGAGGGTGAGTAAACAAATATCAACAACAAGAGACGAGGGTTAGTAAACAAATAGCAACAACAAGAGATGAGAGGGCAAATGTCAACAACAAGAGACGAGAGTTAGTAAACAAATATCAACAACAAGACAAGAGTTAGTAAACAAATAGCAACAACAAGAGATGAGAGGGCAAATGTCAACAACAAGAGACGATAGTTAGTAAACAAATATCAACAACAAGACAAGAGTTAGTAAACAAATAGCAACAACAAGAGACGAGGGTTAGTAAACAAATAGCAACAAGAGATGAGTTAGTAAACAAAACAAATATCAACAACAAGACAAGAGTTAGTAAACAAATATCAACAACAAGACAAGAGTTAATAAACAAATAGCAACGACAAGACGAGAGTTAGTAAACAAATAGCAACAACAAGAGATGAGTTAGTAAACAAATATCAACAACAAGACAAGAGTTAGTAAACAAATAGCAACAACAAGACAAGAGTTAGTAAACAAATATCAACAACAAGACAAGAGTTAGTAAACAAATAGCAACAACAAGAGATGAGAGTTAGTAAACAAATATCAACAACAAGACAAGAGTTAGTAAACAAATAGCAACAACAAGACAAGAGTTAGTAAACAAATATCAACAACAAGAGATGAGAGTTGGTAAACAAATATCAACAACAAGAGATGAGAGTTAGTAAACAAGAGGAGGAGAGGACAGAGTTAGTAAACAAATATCGAAAACAACCTGTGGAGGACGGGTCCTGACCCACGAATGAAAGGTCTGCAGAACTGGACTGGACTTTCCTCACAGTGAACTTCAGGAAAGTGAAATAAATGATTAAGAATAAATAAAAACAAATACAAAGTTAGAATAAAAATGTGAACAAAATAAAGAAATCACCATAAAGTATCAAATCAATGATGTGAACCACAAACAAGTGTAAATCAAACTTTAAGACTTCAAAATGTATTATTCATAAATGCTAAATAATGTTTTCATAAATAATGAACTCTCTGCCGTCTCTGTGAGCGATGCTTCGAACAGAGGACTGAGGGAGGTTCAATGCAAACAACGTTTTTGGAGGGTTTTGTCTTCGAGACATTTCAGCACCGCAGCGAGGCGTCTCATATTAACATTTTCATTTTGTTGTTTTTCAGCATATTTTATTATTTTCTAAACTTTGAAACAACTTCAGGGAAACAAACACGAGTCAAATACACTTTGTATTAGTGAGAAAGTTGCTTTGTAATGATACTCGTTTCTTAGTAAAGGTCTCCTATCATGCAAAAGTCACTTTGTGATGTCTTCTCTACATCACCATGTGTCCCCGGTGTGCCCCGGTGTGTCAAGAGACTCTCAAAGTGTCAGAAACAAACCCCTCTCTCTTCTCCTCCGTACCCACATCTCTAAAAACGGGGAACTACGGAGCTGATCCAGATTTTCTGCGTCATGATGACATTACTAAAATGTGGGCGGGCTTTACCCCCACGGGCCAATCAGAACCGTTGCTGTCAGAAACAATGAGACGTGTTCTGGAAGTGATATGGTCTGTGTTTCCATTACCATGCTAACACTCAGAGCTAACCTGTGCTGGAGAGAGAGTGTGTGAAGAAGCAGGAAGTCAAAAGGAAGTCACCTTGTGGGAGAGCTCTCCTGATGAGATCTACTCTTTTTTATTATTATTTTTTAAAGCTTTAGACCCAGAATCAGCTCTTTAGTAACAGGGCTGAAATAGAGGGGGATGAGGCTGATCTGTTTGGTATTTCGAGCAAAACACTTCAGACATTTTTTATATATCTGAGACCCATAAAATATGACAGAAAATAGTATAATAGGAGACCTTTAAAGTAAAGCTGCTCTGAGGTTCATGTTACACCCCCCCCCCCCTCCTCCTCCTCCTCCTCCTCCTCCTCCTCCTCCTCCTCCTCCTCCTCCTCTTCCTCCTCCTCCTCCTCCTCTTCCTCCTCAGCGGTCACTCAGTCGCTTCTAATCCCCTTTTGATGAACTCAGTTAATGGCCCCCCGCTGGGTCCTTTGGCTCTGTTCATTAGGCGGCACACGACCCTCTCCACGCCCCCATAAAGCCTCCATAAATCCCCCCCAAAAAATATCAAAGTGGACAAAGTTAACTTTCCTGAACTTCTGCTGCAAGTTGTACCCCGAAGTGAAGCGATGCCTCCCAGTAAAAGCTTCTCGGAGTTCCAGGTCCAGGGTCTTTTCCAGCAGGATTTACCCGGGTTAGGGAGCTCCAATCGCGGCTGTGATCTCAGAGATGCTCCGTGCGGTATGGTGGAGCTCCTGGACACCGCGGCGCTGCGCTTCCTGCAGCCGGAAAGGAGCTCCGTGGAGCGGGCGCAGAGGCGGAGGCGTGTCGCTGCCAATGCCCGGGAAAGGAGGAGGATGCTCGGCCTGAATGTGGCCTTCGACCGGCTGCGGAGCGTCATCCCGGAGCTCCAGAACCAAAGGAAACTGTCCAAATCCGAGACCCTGCAGATGGCGCAGATTTACATCGAGACCCTGAGCGAGCTGCTGGAGGAGGAGGAGGAGGAGGAGGAGGGAGAACCGGAGAAGAGCCGCAAACATGGGGACAAACCGGGGGGAACACCGGGAGACACCGGGAAGAGCAGCCGGGGACCGGAGGAGAATCAGAGGGGATTTAATGAGGACACGTGGGGGAGGACCAGCGGCACCAAATGACTTTAAAATAACCTTTTTTATACTTTCCTGCAGAGATGATTTGTTCCCTGATGTCCTGAGAGAAAAGACTTTCAACTCTGAGATTCATCCGCCTGTAATGCAGAGTTAATCTCAATTTACTGCAAAATAATCAGTGGTGGAAGTCCATTTAAGTTATTATGTTTACATATTTTGTAATATCCTTGTGTATTTCCATCTATTGCAACTCCATACTTCTACACCACCACTTTTCAGACTCAGAAAGGCATGGAGCTCCAGCATTGATCCGCCTGCAGTGTTATTCTCAATTTACTGAACAAATAGTCCGTGTGGAAAGTATTTACTGCAGTACTCAACTATTTTCTTCTTTTGTACTTTACTTGTGTATTTTCATCTAATGCAACTGTTTACGACTCCACTACATTTCAGAGGCAAATATTCTACTTTTTACTTTAAAAAGCAACTTTTTACAGTTGCTTTTTAATTACAGAAACCCCTGACGTGTGAATAGATTCAGTTCTGTGTTCAAATTGGATCCACATTAACAAACTACTACATTAAGAAGTGATAAAATCAAGGTAATATAATACTTTTTAATAATAACACGGTGTTCAGCATACAGAGTACTTTCACTTTTGTATACTCTAACTTAACTTACACGTTGAAGATCTTAAACTTGTGATTTTGGGTACTATTTAAACAGTTTGAGAGACTTTTACATTGACATTTAACAAAAAACATGAACTTCTGATGGTTTGCATTTGTGCAACTTTTCTCTTTCTCTCATTGCGGCAGAAATGTTTCCAAAAAATCTGAAAAATGAGAATCTGTTTTGGGAGAAATAATGATGACAGAAATTGGAGGTTTGAGAGAAAAAGGCACTGATAATAATAATAATGTATTTTAAATGTTTGAGAGACTTCTTGAGTATAAATATATTTTTCTTACAAAAACATCCTGGTGTTACTTTCTGTGAATCACATGACATCACGTCGGCCCTGTATGAATACACATTTTATTATTGATTGGTGATTTTACGAGTTATCTCCGTGGGTCTCAAAACGGTTTGGTCACGAATTATGTAAAAGATTATTTCCGAGGCGCACGTTTATAGATCATTATCGTTATAAAAAAACAAGAGAATAAATGAAATACTATGACAGTAAAACAAGAATACAGTTTGAAAGGGGAGTGATTTGTAAAATGTCCATAAAGAAAAAGTAAATCTGTTTCCAGTTCTGCTTCAAACGGGTGTTGAGAGATGTTTCCATAGATCTCTTCACGTTGCTCTCAAAGTGCACCAGATTGATCCACTTAAGGTGGGTCGGTCACTTTGGAGGAACCAGCTCGAGTGCGCTAGAAGAAATCTGCCACTTCCTCACAGAGCCCCTCCTCCAACACACGCTAACGTGCACATGACCAATGAGGGCACGAGATCAGTTTGTGCACAGATGGAAGGCTGACAGGCAGGTAGGCCATCCAGTTACTTTAGCCGGCTCAGATGATTGGTCGAGCTTTTTACAGCGCCACGGCTTCAAAGCACTTCAGATATTCATTGCTGTCGGGATGTTGAGAGCATTCCATGGAATATAACAACAAGTGTATCTCGAGCCGGTTTCTCAGACTTACCCCACCTTTAACTTCAATATTGAAAACAAATATTCCCGGGGGAGCATGCCCCCGGACCCCCTAGAGGAAGTGAGGACCCCCCTTGAGGATATTAGGTCCACTCCCCACTTGTACAAAATAGCACTTTACCCCTGCTTACCCCTATATGCCCTGAGCTGATTATCGAGCCTTCGTTGTAACAGTCGCGGGGGGGTGTGCGTGGGCAGTGTTGCAGTAGAACATTCCACTGCAGCGCCCGGTACATTCATGGGAAACCCTAAAACAACGTCAAGCTACCCCACAGCACCCCCAAACGAAAATCTCTGGCGCCGCCACTGTGGGCTAAGCCCCGAATGTTCCCAGGTCCAGGAGACGCCCCTGGTCCACACGGCAACACGTAGTACATTCACAAATAACCCTCTCAAGACATGGATACAATATTTTGTAAAGAAATACATGGAGCTCAAATAATCTTAGTAATATCTATCCCACTATGGATCCTACACTTCCACTGGACGTAGCTTCTAAAAGTACAATATACACTTCTCGCTAAACTCTGACGCGGTCATTAGAAATGAATAGGAACACATATTGTATCCATGTCACGTCTTGAGGGTTATTTGTGAATATACTACGTTTCGCCCTGTGGACAAACGTCGCTATGACACGCTGCTGTGTGAGACTGAAATCAGAACAGAAACATTGTATGTGTGATATACGGTAGAATAGACTCAAGAGCCTTTCAAATTGGACTTTACTTGAAGTGCAGGACTCTTAATCAAATGATTGTAATGACATCAATTTGTCCGTAACATAGTTGACCAACTGAGTAGTGAAAACATCCTTTCCCTAAAATAAAAATGTTTTAATCTTTGCAACCAGTGGATATGTTACGCTGGAATACACTAACTTGAACCACTGATTGTTCTATTGAGAAAGAACACTGTACCGTTGTGTTGATGTGAAATGCACCCTACATCATAGAATGAGAACTAAAGTAAAGTTGGTCCAACAATATGTCCAAAGCTCCGCTGCCAGCATGCTCACCTCCGCCGACAAAGGCTTTATAAATAACATGTTTTATTATTATTATATTTTAAATAGTGGAGAAACATCTGTTCTTATAATACAATATATATACACACTCTTTATAACAGATCTCCTCTGGCTGACTGGACTTTAACTCACTGTACATTTTACATTTATATTCATTTAAATATGTAATAATCCATTTCTCACACTCTTAATACAATATCCTGCTTTATATCTTTTTACTGTGCATTTGTATTTCAACATTTACATTTTCTGCTTTTTTAATGCCATTTGATTTGTTTACAGTTTGGATTCTTTATTTCTAGTCTTTTCATTTATGTACATTAGATAAATAAATATTTCTGTATTTATCTAATGTACAAAGCCTGGTCTTTTTATGTCAATAAAATACTTCTTATCTTATTTTATGTTAAAACAATTCTGATTAGATTTTTTTTTTTGCATCAAAATCTGCAGAGATTTTCATAAAAACCTGGAAATAAATTGCAGATTAAAAAACATTCAAATATCTTTCTGAATGAAATGTGAGGCGAGAGAGAAAGGAGAGACGGAGCAGGAAGTACTGAAAGTATCAACTTTTATTATTTTAAAATTATATACAGGTAACCAAAGACATTCGTCTGCAAACTGGTACAAAGATCAAGTGTCTGCTCTCCGCCCGGAAACACGACACCGGAGGAGAGGCTTTCGAAAGTGAAGAGTCGGATTCAGAGAGAGAGAGAGAGAGAGAGAGAGAGAGAGAGAGAGAGAGAGAGAGAGTCTACAGGACTACATTTAAAGTTAACCCCCCCGACATTACCCAGCATCCTCTGCTCCTACACGAGCAAATCTATGTACAGCCATTATTTACAACAATTCGTCCATTCGTTCTCCAGACGTGAGAATAAAGCTCTTAAAAGAAGGAGTGTGTGTGTGTGTGTGTGTGTGTGTGTGTGTGTGTGTGTGTGTGTGTGTGTGTGTGTGTGTGTGTGTGTGATGAACGGATGAATGCAAGTTAACGGGGTGAGACTTGTTCCAGTTCAGAGACGCTGACCCCTCCGTGGATCTTTCAAAAAATAAATACAAATAACGACAGACTTTCTGGGAGTTTGCTCTCCGTCCTCCGTCCGGTGTTCTGAGACCTTTGGGGCGAATTTAAGGGACGCATTATTTCACTCTTGTTTCGTGAAGTCAAAATTATTCTACTTAAGTGCCAACGATGCATCGTCTGTGGTCTCCATCCGGGAACTCATGTCTTTGATGTCTGGAGAGCGATTGGAAACGTCCACAGACGGAAAGAGAGTACGGACAGGATAACACTTTGCAGCTTCAGGCGTCCTGGGGATGAAAACGGGATTAAGGGCGTGGACGATACTCGAGTTCTCCCTCCTGTCGAGTGAAGAGACGATGAGACGTCAGAGGAGGGTTCTCTCTGCACTAAAACTACAAACGTTTGGTTTTTCGGCCAGATTTGAAGCATTTCTGACTGAAAACAAGCAAAGAGGAAACATGAGGTGGAGAGATCAGACGCTCCTCTGCTGTGACCGAGAGGAGGTGATGGTCGGAGACCTTTGATGGAGAACACATTGTGCCCTGATGCATGCTGGGAAAACAGATTCAAAAAAGTCAGCGGCAGACGAGAGGAGGAAGAAGAATCGACGACTCTTACGCCTCAAAACAACTTCAACAAAAAACCTGCAATCTGAGGTGAGGAAGAGGAGGAGGAAGAGGAGGGAGAGGAGGAGGAGAGAGAGGAGGAAGAGGAGGAGGAAGAGGAGGAGAGAGAGGAGGAGAAAAAAAAAGTAATAAATAAAATTGTCCAGAAACCTGTTGTTCAGAGCGATGATTTCTAACTGAGGACGTATACAAAAATAATAATTCTGACTTCATTTAGACGAGAATGTTTTAATTTAAATTTAAATCAGGTCAAACAAAAACGGTGGACACAATAAATAAAACTACGGACTTTAATCTGATCTTTTATCAAACATTCTGGTGTTTCCGGTCGCTGAGTCGCAGAGTCGCAGAGCCGCTGAGTCGCAGAGCCGCTGAGCCGCAGAGCCGCTGAGCCGCTGAGTCGCTGAGCCGCAGAGTCGCTGAGTCGGAAACAGGTCGTTCATTTAAATGTAAAGTCGTCACTAATGCGATTTCGCAAGTGATATTAGAATAAAATATAAAAAATGAAGTTGGTTTTAACGTCGAGCTTTCTGAAGGGACGAACATGACTTAAAATCTATAAAATGGGTTCTTTAAGTGTAATTACTGTTTAACAAACCCACCGTTTGAAGTCACAGCTCAAGTAGGAAACGTGGATGTTTCGTAGAGAAAGGAAAAAACAATTAACGTCGGGCTTTCTGAGACTTTAACGGGACAGACTTTGGAATTAAAGCGTAGAAATGTGATTTATTTCAATTTGACGAAGTGCCGTCGGGTCACATGTTCAATTAGAAAGCTAGGATTGTACGTCTGAAACAATCCATACGATGTTTCTCATATCATAAAAGAAGTATCTGTGTCTCGTTCATTTAGAGCAACTATAAAATCATTTGAAGTCGATTCAGTGAAAAATAAATCCCTTTTTCGTTCAGATTTCTGTAACGGGTCACGGAGAGGGAGATCTGAATCGGAGGTGATGATGATGGGGTTGTGTGTGTGTGTGTGTGTGTGTGTGTGTGTGTGTGTGTGTGTGTGTGTGTGTGTGTGTGTGAGAGGTATGTGTGTGTGATGTGTCGGGCTTCTCTCTAGCAGTGCTCCAGGTAGTCGATGATCCGAGAGATGGACTTCTGTCCCGTGGTGCCGACGTCACACTGCAGAGAAGAACATGGCATTAACACACGGAAAAACATACAACTAGTGTATTCTCTATCACACACACACACACACACACACACACACACACACACACACACGACTCACAGTGAGGTTCATGAAGTTGAGGAACTTTTTCAGCATGTCTGTCATGATGGAGAAGTCTCCTTTCGGGAGGTTGTCTCTCACAGTAGTCACATTCAGCTGGAGGGAGAGAAAAGGTAAACACAACGTATAGCTTATAAATACAGCTTACTTAGGACTGTGTGTGTGTGTGTGTGTGTGTGTGTGTGTGTGTGGGTGTGTCTCTCTGTGTGTGTGTGGGTGTGTGTGTGAGTCTGTGTCTGTGTCTGTGTGTGTGTGTGTGTGTGTGTGTGTGTGTGTGTGTGTGTGTGTGTGTGTGTGTGTGTGTGTGTGTGTGTGTGTGTGTGTGTGTGTGTGTGTGTGTGTGTGTGTGTGTCTCACCGGGCTCCCCTGACACAGGCACCCCAGCAGCAGGGCTGTGTACGAGGCCACGATGCTGTCCTCCATGTGCTTCCCCGCGTGTTGCAGAGCTGAGAGGAAGAGACACATTTCACATTAATGTCTCCGTGTGATTTGGACCCAGCTGTCAAAGGCCTGTTTCCGCCTTCAAAACCTGTCTCATGGTTACGGCGCCGTTTACACGACAACGCAAACGGTTGTATCTGCTACTTTTCTCTTTCGTATAGCCCGTTGGTTCTCACGAGGCCGTAACGGAAACGGACCCCGCAAACGGACCCCAAGGCGTTGTAGATCTGCAACGGAACGCTCTGGGGGCCAAACGGCTCCGTGTGTACGTCCTATACGATCATGTCCTGATAACGATGAAGCTACAGATGTTAGTGCAAAATCTACAGCTCCTCCACCACACCCATCAGCAACAGGTGGACATGGAGAACTACATGAACTACCTGTTGCTACATCCACCGCGGAGAATAACCAGAAGGGCAACCATGCAACCATGGCAACCATGCTCGGGGTCTTTGGTGTATTTTGTGCGAATATTCGGCCCGGTGTACGGCTCCTTACGGGTATTGCAATATTTTAAGGGCTGGAGCGGCGTTCCGGTGCTCAGCACTCCTTTCAGACGAGACATATACCACGTGAAGACACGTTACGCTCGTGTTGTGTTCATGAACCTGTCCTTGGCCAGGAAAAACAGGTACTCGCTTGTTTAATTATTTTTGCGGTCTAGATTTCTTCTTCTTTTTTTAAGTGAGAAGTTGACCGTCTGTCGGACGGACTCCCTCCCCCCCACCCCCAAAACGAAAACTCTTCGGTTCTCCACGAATTACACAAGTCACCCAAATCAGCGTTAAAAAAGCGGGAGGCGCCGAAAAATCCCCTTTTAATGTATTGATTATAGCTCCGGGTCCGTATAGGTCGGCGTCTGGGTCCGGATCCGGACCGCGGTCCGCCTGTTGCCGACCCCTGTTCTACAGTATTGTTGTTTTATAGTTATTCGTTAATGAACCCAGTTTGTGTTCTTTGAAATTGAAAAGGATATCGCTTTGTGTTTGTTACTTTCGTTGCAGTTGTATGTGTCTTAAGTGTAATTTGGCTCGGCTTCCTATTTTGTATGGAAATGCTTTTATTTTGAAGGAGAGGTAGCGCTGTTGACAGGAAGTTGTTGTTGCTATGGAAACAACGTGACGGAGATTAACGGAGAAAAGTAATATCTACATGTATTGTTTATGGTTACGTGTTGGCACCCCCCGAAGAGGCACAAGCTCTTCGTTGATATTGGAGATTTCAATAAATTGCAGTGCCAAAAAAAACGAATACTATCCGAAATGTAAACCCGAATAGTACTCCAACGAACGAATATTCGAGTACAGCCCTATTTGCGTGTACATGGGGTCTAAAGCTCTCCTATTATACTGTGTTTAGGCATATATTATAGCTCTCAGATATATCAAAAACATGTCTATGAAGTGTTTTGCTAAATGCTGCCGTGATTAAACTCCATCACGTTCCAAACCACATCAAGGATTATTTCTCAGACATCTTCTGTATCTATCAGTATAATGTCTTTTAATTCACTTAAAGTGGTTGATGTCACTTGAAGTGAATTAAACGTATTACTTTGACCTCTCACCTTTGTTGAGGTCCAGCTCGTGGTCCTCCTCGTCTTTCTCCTTCTTCTTCTTCTCCTCCTCCTGTTTCTCCTTTGAGTTCTCGTTCACGTTGTCGTTGGAAACCCACTGGATCTCCCCTCCCGTCTCCTGCCACTCGCCGCTCTTATCCAGCGGGGGCTTCGGCGCCTCCTTGATGAGGTCATCAGTCTGCGCCTCGGCCTTGATGGCTGCTCGCTCCCTCTGGAGGAAGAGCTGAGGAAGAGGAGGATAAATAAAATAAATAAAATAAATAAAATAAATAAAATAAATAAAATAAAATGAATAAAAGGATCTGGAGGTGCGTACCTGTACCAGCGCTGCGATGGCGCTGAGCGGCCCGGTGCTGGCTAATTCCTGGAGCGGGTTGATGAGGACGGTGGCGTCGCAGGGACCCTCCATCTCCATCTCCATCAGGAAGTACTTGTTCCTCGCGCTGTATTCCACCAGATTAATCAGCAGACCCAGACCCTGAAAATAAACAGAACACAGTTCAATTTATGACTGTATGTGTGTGAGCCTGTGTGTGTGTGTGTGTGTGTGTGTGTGTGTGTGTGTGTGTGTGTGTGTGTGTGTGTGTGTGTGTGTGTGTGTGTGTGTG
>NW_027262484.1:0-29020 GCF_902827115.2 Pseudochaenichthys georgianus
GTGGGCAGTCAGTGACTGTGGCCACACAGACGGAACCACTGGAACCATGCCCGTGTAAAACTGTGACTTTGGTGAGTGTGCAGACTGGGACCGATGACATCAACAACGGTCAGTTGCTCAGTCATGATCATCCATATTGCGTCAGCAGGGACATTGCTGGTGGATCCGCCACACTGGCACCTGCAGATGCAATGGCCAAAGCACCACCGAGTCCAACACCTGATGTGTCAATGCCTGAAGAAGATGCTTCCAGCTCTGGGGAGAGCATTCCAGGGACTGAGCCTTCTTCGTCGGACTACAGCCCTACTGAAGATGACATTATACAGAATGACGGCGAAGACAGCGAGGATGATGGGGAACATTCAGTGGATGGCGGAGAAGATCCAGTGTCAGACAAAAAATATCTGGTATCCCATGCACAACTGATGAAGCTGTTTTGTGTATGCAACTTTGCCGGATGCGGAAAATGTGTGATCAGCAGGCCGTACTGTTCAGCCAAAGGCCTTGGACTGACAGTGAAAACTGACTGCATAGATGGCCATGAGTTTGTGTGGACTTCTCAACCCCTCTTAAATGGCACAATGTCCTGCAAGCTGTTAGTGCCAGCCGCGATTTTCCTGACTGGAAATGCTTATGGCCCATTTTCTGAGATATGCCAGTGTCTGGGCCTGGAATCACTCTCGACAAGACACTGCTATAACATCCAGAGAGTGTATGCGCTGCCGGAAGTTACCAGTGTCTGGAACTTGCACAATGAGGCAGTGATGGCAGCAACTGGCGATCAGGTTGTCACTGTGTCAGGCGATGGGCGATGTGACAGCCCTGGTCATTGTGCTACGTTTGGAACGTACACCATGCTTGATATCAACTCAAGGCTCGTCATTGCCCAGCAGACAGTGAAGGTGACAGAGGTCAAAAATAGCTACTGGTTGGAGCCTGTTGGACTTGAAAGATATATTTCCAAACTACAGGTATTCTATTGTTAGTTTGTTTATTTCACAGGTCAATAGTACATGTAGTATTGCTACAATATATTGTATAATCTTTTGTCTAATTTTAAATAACGATTGTCAATTTGGAATAGAAAGGTTGTGATGTCTAGCTGTCTGCCTGTGACATTGTATGTATGGGATCTCTGCTGATAGCCAAAGATATATAATGTATGTACATTTGTTACATGATATGCTAGAGAGACCATGATTTCGGACAAACATTGTCACATGAAAATATGGAAATCCACCTAAATTGTTCAGTCTTAAATTCCATGTTGCAAAGATTAATCCTACAATTGACCAAATTGTGATTTTACATGAGAAAATTGCCTGGCCCTCTAAGTTTGACTTGGACACGGGGGGGGGGGGGGGGGGTGGCTATCAAACCCGTGCGATAGAAATTGAAGATGTTGGCTTTATTA
Organism: Pseudochaenichthys georgianus; assembly: GCF_902827115.2. Classification (NCBI taxonomy): domain Eukaryota; kingdom Metazoa; phylum Chordata; class Actinopteri; order Perciformes; family Channichthyidae; genus Pseudochaenichthys; species Pseudochaenichthys georgianus. Next base: position 1,415 of record NW_027262484.1, read on the forward strand.
AATTAAATGTATGGTGAATATATTTTCAGGATCACAATGTGACAATTTCCATACTAGCCACAGACTGCCACCCTGCAGTGCAGAAGATGCCTACGTGAGGTCCACAAGACCATCAAGCATGAGTTTGACTTGTGGCACATTGTGAAAGGTGTGAAGAAGCGGATGCTACAGAGCAGGAATACCGAGCTGAAGGAGCATGGTATTCAACCATCTTTGGTACTGTGTGTGTACATGTGATGGTTACGCATTACTGCTGAAGGAGAAATGGACGTCCATCCTCCATCATATCATCAATGTTCACGAGTGGCTGTCGGCAGAGAAGATGCTGAAGTGTGAACACGAGCCTTATTCTGAAGAGGATGGGAGTTCCCGACCTTGGTTGGAGCATTCATCCAAGGCCTTTGGCACTCTACAGAAAGTGGTCATGGACAAGAGACTGTTGAAAAAACTAGATAAGGTATTGTCTTAATTGCCCTTCTTCATTTATATATTCTGGCCTTGTAAACATTTTTTCTCTCCTCCACGGAGGGGAAAAGGATTAAAAAGGAGCATACTGCCACACCAGTCAGTATTCTCCGGGAATAAAAGACCCACACCGTCCTTTTTCTCCGGATTAAGGACAAGGTGGTAATAGCTTTTTCTCCCGTCCCACCTGTCGAGAGCGGGCCCTCTCCACGCCACGAGGCGACCAAGATGGACGCCCCTCTCCCTCACACCAGAGGAGTCAGGGACTCGGTGGCTCAACTCTGCGGCTGCGGGTTGAAGATCTCGGGCACAGACACACACCAGGTCTGTTCGTCCTGCCTCGGGCTGGAACACGCCTGAGGCGCGATCGACAACCCCGGCTCATGCGGACATTGTGTCCGCTTCACCGTTAAGAGCCTCCGCCGACGGTTAGCAAGACAAGCTAGCCTGTCGGAACAGGACCCCCCCCCATGTCCATGGACCCGCCGACCGGCAGTCAAGACACGGGGGCGTCCGCCACAGAGAGTGAACCCCTCTCCGTGTCGGTCTGGGGCTCACTACCCGCTATGGCCACAGAAACGGATTCCCGCGCTTTACCAAGCTGGGGCTCCCGGTTAGACCTCACCATGGTCTCACCCGCGGAGGATGTCCTCGAGCTGGACGAAGAGGAGGATGCCCTGGCGTTCCTCCTGTCCGAATCGGATGAACAGCAAGAGGACACCTTCATGTCACCGGCTCAGGCTGCAAAGCCTGAGGCAAGTGCTGCTCTCCCGGGCGATAGCGCACCAGCTTCGCCCGGTCTGAGCATGGACCTGCAGGCCTTGTGCAAACGCGCTGCGGTCAGACTCAACGTTCCGTGGCCTGAAATGGCCAAGGAGACCTCCGGGTCCCGCTACGAGGGGAAACACCTTCCCCAAGCAGCGGGCAAAAATAGGCAACTCCTCCCGGTCTTCCCGGAAATGTTGGATGAAGTGTCGGTCTCGTGGAGAGACCGGCCCTTCAGCAACAAGGTCCCAATCCAGGGTGCCTCCTCCCTAGACTGTGACGGAATGGAGAAGCTCGGCCTGCTCCGCATGCCACCCATGGAACCGCTGGTAGCGGCTCACCTTCTACTAAAGGTGGGCCCATCACCAAGCAGGAACCCAACGCTGCCAGCAAAGTCGGACCGTTTTCAGTCAGCAATGACTGAAAAGGCCTACAAAGCTGCAGCGTTGTCCGCCAGGGCCCTGAACGTGTCCTCGCTGTTAACCGCCTACCAAGCGGAGCTCTGCGAGGACCTGTCGGGTAACCCGGGGGCAGCCACTCTGGACGAGATGGCAGCGGTCACGGACATTTGTCTCCGTGTCCAACGCTGCGCCGTCCAGGCCACGGGCAAAGCAATTGGGATCATGGTGGTGCAGGAAAGAGCGAGATGGCTCAACCTCACCACTCTCCCAGACCGGGAAAAGGAGGATGTGCTGGATATGCCCATCGTTCCCGAGGGAATTTTCGGCTCCGCTCTCGCCTCCATGCAAAGGAGGTGTGAGACGAACCTCTGCCTCCCTCGAAGGGTCCAGCCGCTGCTCTCGCAGCAGCAGTCCTCTGCCCAGGCTGCCTCGAACTCTGCTCGGTTTAGAACACCGAAGACGCAGAGGCCGCAGCCCACCCCGAGTCCCCAGCCCAGGCTGGAGACAAGGGCAGGCTGGCCTAGAAACTCTCCGGTTCCGGCTGCAGCTCAGGCTCAGCCAACCCAGAATTTCGGCCAGCAGTCGAGGAAGAAGAAGCGAGCGGCGTGACAGCCCCTCCTTCTTCCCTCCGTGAATGTGTTCCCGCCGCCTCGAGAGATGCCTAAACACCATCCTCAAGTCCGCACAAACACATGTCACACATTGGTTGATCCTTCTGTCATAAAACATTTGCAGCTGACGCATCCAGGCTTCAGGCCGAGGGCGCAGCTCAAAATAATGAAAAGAAAATCAATAACGCCGGCATCTCTCAAAAGGCGGATTACTGACGGGTCTGTGAAGGCACCACCGTCACGCGCATGCGCAGTGCCGGCTGGAGCCGTAAGCGTGACATCCCAGCTGGCTCTAAGGAGCATACAGCAGGAGATACTCATGACATCTGCCTGGGCTTCTCAAAACAGTTATACATTATCTGTTTTCACAAGCCCAGAGAGAGTCAACCCATATTCTGGAGAGCGAGGTTCTCTCTCTCCTAGAAAGAGGGGTTTTATCTGTAAAGCCCGCCGAGCAGAGTCAGATTACGCAGACAAATGTCCTCGTAAAGCACCCGCTCAACATGGGTCTCATAATAAAACTAAACCCCGCGTGCCACGGCGTGCGGAGAGTATTGGTTATTATGTAATGCGTAGTGGTACTACACCCGACTTTTCTAGTACGGGACGCACCTACGGGTGCTGTCCTTTCACGGAAGGTGGTCACCACGGACGCATGTCAGACAGGCTGATAGGGTATTTACGAAGGTCGCCCGGTGAGAGGTCTCTAGAGCAGAGACCTCCAGCGGGCGCACGTAAATTACCCGGAGCTTTTAGCGGTGTTCCCCACCCTAAAACGCTTCCTGCCTTCTCTCAGAGGACACCATGTCCTCGTGAGGACAGACAACACGATATCGTGTATGAACCGCCAAGGGAGGCTGCGTTGTCTCCAGTCAAACACACTGGCACACAAACTGATCCCTTGGAGCGGCAGACGTCTCCTCTCTCTGAGAGCGACACAGGTACCGGGAGGGATGCACCTCGGGACAGAACTACTGTCCAGAGGTGCACCACTCTATGCAGACTGGACTTCTCATCCAAGGATCGTGAGTCCGCTGCGGGTGCGTTACGGCGGAGCCGCGTTAAATCTGTTCGCATAAAGAAAAAATGCTCAATGACAGCTGTTCTCTTTAATGCACGATTTAAACGCACTGTTAGGCGGGGACGCACTCGTACACGATTGACCTCCGGGTCCTCTGTACGCGTTCCCACCCCTGACTCTGTTACCCCCAACTCTGGCCAGAGTGAAGGAGCAACGCCACACACTTACTCTGATGTTTCCGCCCTAGCCCGCAACGTACGGGCTGGCGGAGATATATCAGCTGTTGTGCGGGCAGCCCCCACCACGCAGGGACAGATTGTCTCAGGCGGGGGGGGCTATCCTTCACCCACGCCCAGAGCGCGGGGCACTATGGGCCTGACCCGTGAGTGGTACAATCTGAATACAGTGGGACTCCCTCAGAAGGTGATAAACACTATTCAGAGTGCGAGAGCTTCCTCCACCAGGTCTCTTTACGACTGTAAGTGGAGGGTGTTTGAGGAGTGGTGCCTTCAAGAAGGGCACATCTCTTTTCAATGTCCTGTCGGGGTGATTCTATCATTCCTACAGGACTTGATCGATAAACACAGAGCTTTCTCCACGATCAAGGTGTACCTGGCTGCTATTGCTGCATGCCATGTGGGCTTTGAGGGTAAGACGGCTAGCCAACATCCTTTGGTCTGCCGTTTTATGAAGGGAGCTCGCAGGCTCCTCCCTGTCTCCAGGTCGCTGGTGCCCTTATGGGACCTGGCAGTGGTTTTATTGGCCGGTATCGTGACAAACTATGACAGCGTTTTAATTGTCGGGATTTTAATGTGCATATCTGTTGTATCTCTAAACCACTAGCTAAAGACTTTCTTGATGTTTTATATGCTTTTGACTTCATACAACATGTCTCTGGCCCCACGCAAGAGCATGGGCACACATTAGACCTAGTCTTATCCCATGGTCTGCCCATTTCAAATGTCAATGTGTGTGAGGCAGCTTTATCGGATCACCTGCCTGTGCTATTTGATTTTATTCTGCCCTGTCATAGTCTTAAATCATGCGCTCCTGTCCGTCACGGTCGTATGATGAAACCTTCCACTGCTGCTAGTTTCTCCCCTGCCTTTGTTAAATTAACACAGTCTGATACTATGTCCGCTGACTCCATGGACACTGAGCTATTAACCTCAGCCTTTCTCTCTTCCTGCACTGGAGCTCTTGACATTGTGGCTCCCCTGAAACTCATGCGCCCCAAAGTTAAATCTGAACCCTGGCTCAATGACGTCACTCGTGCTGCCAGGCGTGAGTGCCTGCAGGCTAAGCGCAGGTGGCAGAAGGACAAGCTTCATGTAACTCGTGACATTTTGAAAGAGAGTTGGAGAAAGAGCACTGTAAAAGCTGAAAAGATTAGTTACTTTTCTGATGTTATTTCTAGTAATTTAAACAAACCTCGTGTTCTTTTTAAAATAATCGATGCTATGTTAAACTCTCCTTTATCCACTTGTATTGATGCTTCAACTGAGATGTGTGAAAAATTCCTCTGCTATTTTATAGACAAGATCTCCACTATTAGAGCCAGTATCTCACCACCCTCTTTTGACCCCTCCATTGACCTCTCATGCACTGCTGTCTTCCAGCAGTTTGAACCTGTGTCGTTGTCATCTCTCAGTGACATTGTTGCTAAATTAAAACCCTCATCTTGTCCCACAGACCCAGTCCCTGCTCGACTTTTTAAAGAGGTATGGAACACTATTGGACCTAATGTCCATAACATTATAAATAGCAACCTAGAGTCCGGTTCTGTGCCAGATTATTTCAAACAAGCGGTTGTGGCACCCCTGATAAAGAAAACTAATCTGGATACTTCTGTCCTCTCTAATTACAGACCCATCTCGAAGCTTCCTTTTATTTCAAAGATATTGGAGAAAACCGTACTCTTACAGCTGCAGTCTTTTATACATGCACACAATATTTTCGATATTTTTCAATCCGGTTTTAAAGCGCTTCACAGTACTGAGTCAGCCCTTCTAAGAGTGTTCAATGACCTCCTGGTCACGACAGACTCTGGCCATCCTTATGCTCTTAGACCTCACAGCTGCTTTTGATACGATTGACCACTCCATCCTTATCTCTCGTCTAGAGCACTGTGTGGGTATCAGGGGCGCTGCCTTAGGCTGCGGCCCCACGAGGACGAATTCGGTCGTTTGCGTTACTGTTTAGTGTCATATAGACCGTTCAGCCACACGAGGACGACCGAATATGGCACTAAACGACTGAGGAAACGACAACGGGTCCCAAGGTGGATAGAAATGCATACGCCACTCTCTGGGGCGTCAAACAGCTCCGTGTGTGCGCCCTATACGGACATTTTCAGATCACTGATAGTGATTGCGCAATAGCCCCGCCTCTCAACACCTCTTCTGCTCACCTCCGCTTACCCCGCGCCAGTGCTGAAGTGTTTCGCCACCAACAACAACAACAATGGCGGATCGCAGAGTTGCTATCGTGCTCCGGACGCTATTGACCATGCTACAGTTGTTTGTGCAACATCTACAGCAATAATGATGAGGCAATAGCCCCGCCTCTCCCCACCTCTGCTGCTCACCCCCACGTCAAAGTAAACTGCACCCTGAATTCAGATTATTTATCTTTCTCTCGCGAGTGAAGTCTAATCTGACAGGACGGAGACACGCAGCTCTGCTCACCTGAAGCTCCTCCCTCTGCAGCAAAACACACACTTCAAGTCAGATCATCACCCTTAGCTATTTTAATTACCTCTCAAACTCCCTAAACTAGTTATAAATATGTTTATTTTTACAGTCGGCCGGGTCACTGATTACTGGATGAGCTGCTGCATGAGACAGACACTGGCGCTGTCCGAAGAGAGGGAGGAAAAAGAGAGGCTCCGTGTATTTTATCATTATATTATATAGAGTCGTTATTCATTTGTTTTAAAGCTCAATAAATAACAAAGAAGACCTTTGACCGGCACTTTTATAATTTTGTCCGGAAGATTTCAACTTTAATACACGCTGACTGGCGAAAAACTCTGCCCGGTTCCCTCGGCCCCCACCACGGAGAATAAACAGAAGGGCAACCATGACAACCATGCTTCTTCGCTGCTTTTGTGGAGGAAGTTACAGCGCCACCTACAGGCTCCTGCATATGTACTGCAGCTTCTCCAGCGGTTGGAGCTAAACGGAGCGGTCTCGTGTGGGCAGACACTATCCGGATAATTATTGCATGTGGACGGAAGCCGTTTGCGATTGCGTTTGCGTTAATCCTATGCGTTTAGCCGTTTTCGTCCTCGTGGGGCCGCAGCCTTAGAGTGTTCAGGTCCTATCTGTCCAAGAGATCTTTCTCTGTTACGCTTGGTGACTTTACATCCTCTTCTGCCCCCTTATCCTGTGGAGTTCCCCAAGGTTCTATTTTGGGGCCTATTTTATTTTCCTTATACCTTCTCCCCCTTGGACTGATTTTTAGAAAATATGGCGTCTCCTACCACCTTTATGCGGACGACTCCCAATTATATCTACCCCTAAGAAAAAACACTAGCTCTCTGATGCCCCTGGTTGACTGTCTTAATGACATAAAGGCCTGGATGGTGCTAAACTTTTTAAATATAAATGAGAGCAAAACTGAGGTAATTGTGTTTGGACCAAATGGTGATGTCCCTTCCATTGACCTGGGTTCCCTGCAACAGTATGCAAAACCCATGGTCACAAATCTGGGTGTCAAAATCGACAGTGCTTTTAAATTAGATAAACAGATAAACTCTGTGGTTAAATCCAGTTTTTATCACTTGAGGCTCCTGTCCAAAATCAAACCGGTTTTATCCTTTTTAAACTTTGAGCGTGTAATTCATGCCTTTGTCTCGTTTAGATTATTGTAATGCACTTTATGCCGGCCTAAATAAGACTTCGCTAGCCCGCCTGCAGCTGGTACAAAACGCTGCGGCGCGGCTGCTCACAGGAACCCGCAAGTTTGACCACATCACACCTCTTCTGGCTTCGCTCCACTGGCTTCCTGTCCATTTTAGAGTCCATTTTAAGATTTTATTGTTTGTTTTTAAATCTCTTAATGGGCTGGCCCCAGAGTACATCTCCGACCTCTTACAGGTGTACACCCCCTCAAGGGCTTTGAGGTCGGCTGATCAGCTGCTGCTTGTAGTCCCAAAAACAAAGAAAAAGACCAGGGGAGACCGAGCGTTCTCATCGGTAGCCCCCAGGCTCTGGAACGACCTGCCCCCTCATGTTAAATTGTCGCCCACTCTTGAAGCTTTTAAGTCCCGCCTAAAAACCCACCTATTTTCCCTCGCTTACCAGTCAGTCTGAGCTGAGCTATGTCATACCTATTTGTATGCTTTCACTGTCTGTCCATGGCCTTTATGTGCCTTGTTTTTATTCTTATGCGTGCTTTTTTTATCTATTCGTGTAATATTATATTTTATTATAATGTTATGTTCATTGTGAAGCACTTTGGCAAACCCTCTGTTTTTAAACTGTGCTATACAAATAAAGTGGATTGGATTGGTTTTAAATGGGCTCAGAATGACCCCATTTGAACCCCTGGAAGGAGCTGACATGAAACATCTGTCACTCAAGACAGTGCTGTTACTGGCCCTGGCATCCGCCAAGCGGGTCAGTGATATCCATGCACTGTCTGTACATCTCTCATGCACTCAGTTCGCCCAAGGGCAAACGAGAGTGTTGTTGAAACCCAACCCTGCCTTTACACCAAAGGTGGTTGGTTCATGTACCCCAATTGACATTGAGGCATTTCCTCCACAGCTGGTTTCCTCCGGGGAGCAGCAGCAGGATCTATTGTGTCCAGTCCGGACTTTACACACATATATGGACAGATCAAAGGAGCTTCTTCTTAATGACCAACTCTTCGTGTCCTGGGCTAATCCTCACAAGGGCAAGCCCGTTACTAAGCAACGGCTCTCCCACTGGATTGTGGAGGCAATTGCTTTGGCCTATACGAGTCAGAATCTGCAAGCACCTTCGGGTCTGCGGGCTCACTCGACTCGGGGCCTGGCTACATCCTGGGCTTTGTTCAAGGGTGTTTCCATCCAAGACATCTGTGCAGCGGCGAGCTGGTCCTCGCCGCTCACTTTTGTCCGCTTTTACAGGCTAGACGTCTCCGCTCCAAGCGTGGCCCGAGCAGTGCTGGGCACCTTGTTGAGTCGGGACTCTACCTGTTAAGTTCTGGTTGATCGGTGATCTTCGAGATAAGCTCGTCTGGCAATACGGGAGCTACAATATCCCATAGTGAGACATCGAACGGAGTGTTATGAATGAGAACTATAGGTTACTTACGTAACCCCAGTGCTCAGAGTAACATGAAGTGAGATGTCTCACCAGACGGCCCTCCTTGCTATGGTGAAGCGAGAAGAGGTGCTTATTTTGAATGACGCATGCGTCGTGGCGCAGGCTACTTATAGGGGGTGATTTCCCCTGACGTTGACGTCAAGAATCACCGGCCAATCAGGATTGGCGTAATGAGATTGATGCTTCTGTTTGCTCCGCGATGAGGCGCATCCCATAGTGAGACATCTCACTTCATGTTACTCTGAGACTTGGGGTTACGTAAGTAACCTATAGTTTCCTTTCCCCTTTAAGCAAACATGCAGAATTATTCATTGAAAATCAGCATGACTGACAGTTGAGTGCTTACACCCTTAAATGAGAAAATCACTTAAGGCCGGCACAAAAAATGTATTCTACAAAATTGTTGTTCCATTAGGTGCTTGATTCCTTTCACTCTTGAAACAGCAGTGCACAACAAACATTACATTTGATTGAAGACAAATATACTCCAATTATGCACACACACTTGCTTGTTCTCCTTAACATTGGTTGATTTGTCTCAAATAAAGGCCTGGTTCTCTCTGCCACTAAGGTACATGTGTTCCTTGTGTGACAGAGGGGTAATGACTAGTTGTTCTTCTTAGATGTTGCCATTTTTAAGCAACGTTATCCATTTTACCAGGACTTTTCTCAAAATGTCCAATAAATTCCTGATTAAAAACCATGTCATATAAACCTTGCTAAAACATGACTCGACTCAAAGTTTTTGACATGATGCATTTGTGGCCATCTTTAGCATAGAGAAACAGAAGAGAGTTTGTAATTTTCACAATATGTTAAGAGCAGTGAACAGTATACAGTAATTGCAGTTGAAAGGGATCAATGACAAAATATAAAAAATTAAAAAATACTTTGCAGATACTGGTTTATTTACCGACCCTGGATCGTTCTTCTGTTCTTTAGGTCCTTTCATTGTCTTTTCTTTGTTCCTTATGTGATCTCACTTATTCCTTTGCTATGAATTCCCTGCCCCCTCATCTTTTCCTTCTTTCATTTATATCTCCTTTCTCTCTCCCGGTACATCGCCCCCCCTGTTGCAGTATGACCTAATGACTTGGCAGCTGTTAGCCTGTGTTTGCCGTTTTCTGCCATTTCAGTGCAGGACTGAGGCTAAGGCTCTAAAATAAGACTCTGGATCGGCCAATGAAGGACACCGTATAGCACTCAATATAATCCCAGAAACACACACACATACACACTTTCCACCTAAACAAACTGAAGAGGAATGTAATGCAACTTTTCTTTAATGTAATGCTTCCAGTCTCTCACATATTAATTTCTGTTATACCCAGGAGGGGTTTAAGCCCAGCGACCCACCATGTTGTGCTTCACCATGACATGACATATGACTCGAGCAACATGTAGTACTTGTAAGCAGGGATTGGTTGGTTACTTGACAGAAGAGGATGAGGATGATGGAGAGAGATCTGTGATTACGATGTATTACTCCCCCCTTTGGTTTCCTCATATGTACCCAGTTCACCTCCTGGGCCCTGCCGTGGTGCCCTTGAGCAAGGCACCGGACACCCCCATACCCCCCCCCCCCCACACTCCCCATACTCCCCAGGCGCTATACAATAGCTGCCCACTGTTCCTAGTACTAGGATGGGTTTAAATGCAGAGACCGAATTTCACTGTGTGCATGTATACGTGACAATTAAAGAGGGTTTCATCCCTCAGATTCTATCCATCTATCTACCCAACTTTTCTTCTCTGTGCCCTTCTGCATTAGAAAGTGATTGATGTTGCTGCTATTTAGTCAAAAGAATACTAAAATTATAAAAAGTACTGTAAAATCATGATCGTATTTGTGTGTTGTGGATGTTAAATCAGAAAAACTGTTCATAACGTCATCCGTGCAAATGCATTTCAATGGGTCCAGTAAAAGATCAGTTTTGGAGATTTTTAACAAATAGAGAAATGAAACTGCAAAACATTAAAGTGAAAGAATTCCTAGAATGTTTGCCTCGCGGTTGCATGACCCCACCAGCTTGTCAAGTTGTTCTTACTTCTTCATTTATCATATTATATTATTTGTGTCTAAATCTAGCATGTTAAGGTAAAACATATTGTTACTTACCACCCACCAGTAGTATACATCAGAGGGCAGCTGGATGTTGTCTCGGGTCCACACAGGTGAAATGTCTGGGTCGTAGTTCTCATCGAACCAATCAGAAACCCCAGGGTCTCCGACACAGTGCGAGCAGGCGCACGTCTTCTGCTGCGAGGTGTCGGGTGTTGACAGCCTGTGTGCGCCCGTGTAGCTGGGCACTAGCTTCACCCGCCTCGACTCCTCCCACCCGGGGGGCTCCAGGTAGTTGAGACCGACACCCCCACGGAGTGAGACGGAGAAGAATAGCGAGGTGAGGAAGATGAGGACCAAGGAGCCAAGGAGAACCCAGACCCTGCGGGAGCATCTCACCCTGCCTCCCTTCTCCGCCCCACCTCCTCCCAGAGTACTACCTCCACCTCCTGTGGCTGCGAGCGTCCCCCCGCTCAGCCAGGGCCTGAGCTCCGAGAGTCTGGGAGCTCCCCTGGATGGGCCAGTGCTCCAGGACCCCCAGCCCCAGCGCCTGTCCCGGTGCAGGGTGGAGGATGGGATGCGGCCCCCCCATGGCCATGCCCCCACCCCTAGGCCTGCCACTGTCCCCAGTCCACCACCACCTCCTGCGCTGCCGCCTCCACGCAACGACCACCAGGCTAGGTCAGCGCGATCAGCACGACCCCTGACTTATACTTCGCACTACAAAATCACACACACTGACGGAGGGCGATGTGTCAGAGTCGATTTGTCTCACAGTCAAGCTGTGCACTCAGCAACGCTCCTACACTTCCTCCCCGTCTCCCACAGGATTCTCTCCCTCTCTCTTCACAGCCTGTCTCTCGCACACAAATGCCTCGACAAACACACACAGCTGTAGCCCGACTGCTTCCCTTGCTCTCAATGAGAGGAGAAGTCTCCTTGAGCTTCTATTCTATGTTAATTCCCTCTGTCTTTACTTCCTAACTTCTCTTGTTTCCGCTTTCTTTACATCCACCTCTCTCTTTTCCCTCCTTAATCTTGGGATTAGTCCATCTTTAGTGAAATCCAGTGCACGGTGTGGACGGATGCAGCAGGTCCCTCTCGTTTGCTCTGCCATCTGTGTGAATGTTGAGCTCGGCTCCGGCGCTTTCTCTCTTTTTCCGTCTCACTCGTTGCAATGAAGCGACGTAGCCAAAGAAAAGCTGGCAGCCTAGTTGAGAGCAGCGTAGAGAGGGAGGGAAGATGGGAGGAGGAGCAGGAGAAGGGAGGAGGACGGGCCTGAAGGGTGTTCCATCACGTCTCTTGCCATGCTAGACCGAAAAGATACCCATCTTCCTCTCTTTTCACCTCCGCTGCTCAGTGCCTCTGTTATCTGCCGCTTTCTCTGTATTCTCTTTGCTTTTCCTTAGATTGTTGCTTTTCTCTCGAGGCTCATTTCACCTCGTTTATCTACGTATCAAGGTCTCTTGTCTTCTGCTTGAACCCTCCCTTTCCAGTTCATTGTCTTTGTCTGTCTTTTCACAGAAAGCTTCTTTGTGAAACACTCCTCTGATGACGTTCTTCTTCTCACTTCCCTCAGACAAAGTTTTTTAAAGTTTGGATAAAATGTTTAAGCATCGTAAAGAGATGAGAAAAAACTCTGCTACTGCTTAGCATTCAATGCCATCATCTTCTAGATGTCACTTCTATGAGAGGTTCTGCCAAGCCTGGCTGTGACAGTATCAAGAAATCACGAAAAAGTCCTTTCACCACTCTTCTCTGTACCCATAGAGATGAAAAAACAATCAAACTCAAAGCTTAAAGTCAAATAGAACGTTTGGAGGATTAATCAAAGCAAGACAAGCAGAGTGTCTGATGCCCCACCAACGGAAAGTTTTCCATCACGATGGTTTATCCAGGGATGAAGCTGCTCCAAGGGAAGGCGAAAGTGGTGGAAGTAGTGATGTGCAGAGGCTGCAAAAAAAAAAAAAGACAAAACCAATCAGCCCAAAATCTCATTTTCTCTACAGCTGGCTTTGGGAGGGCGACCGGATGAAAGGAGGGGGAAGCGTCTGTCCTGCATTGCAGTGTGTGTGTGTGTGACTTAATGTGTGTATGGTGTTAAGCTAGGGAAGCGCACCCTCTGCCAGTTGCACAAATTGTATTGTGTTCTACAGCTGTGCCGGTGTGTGTGTGTTTGGCTGGAAGCGTACATTTCATGAGGCTGGTGAGATTGAGGTGACTCCTGTTTAGCTCTAATCTGCTAAACTGTAATCCCAGGGTAAAACCCCTGTGGTGCCCACTTTCTGCCAGCTGTGTGCCCTGCCCATGCTCATGTGATGCCAAAAGAACACCTGCTTAACTCACCTGCTGACACACACTGCTGTCGTCCTGCTGCAATTACATTTGATGTGTGTTCGTTCCTCTGAAACCTGGACTCCTAAGGCACAAAGCAATCCTCCGGGCAAAGTAATGAAGTTTTCTAAATCATCTTGTAATTTCGTACCAGGTTGTGGTACTCTGGCCTGAAGTCTGGATTCCTGTTCTGCAGAAAACCTGAGGGACAGAAAAAGAAAGCAATAAAAAGTGTTAGCGTTTTTTAGCCATCAGGCTGCATGTAGCGAAAGGTTGTGTTGTTTAAATGGCCCATCCTTGTGAACTTTAACCATTTAACAAAGCAGTTTGCCAAGCGCCTTTAAACATCAAAAGAAAAGAAAAAATATATAAATCTAGCCCGGTACTTTCCCTCCATTTCCTGTCCCCAAGCTCTAACAAATGTCCACAAATCAAATGAACTTCTTGGTTTAGCTATTGTGCAGCAAAGACGGCAAGACAGACAAGGTAAACAATGTTCTTCTTCCCATGGGAGTCTTCGGGTTCCATTATTAGCCAATGCAGCCTGACTTCGTGTCGCATTCCTCCAAAAGTTGGTACTGTTTCGACCTTTAGCTGTAGGGTTTTTAATTGCCATCCCCTGCCGTCCCGACCGCAGCAACCTAAACACACTACAGGCGATCAAATGAAATGGACTACTTGCGTTTTCTTCGCAACGCCTGATTTGGTGTGAATCCAAACTAAGCCTCATATTGACATTTTTAATCCTCCTCTCCTTTTCCACCTTGATCCTCTTCCTCTCTTATTTTTTCATTCTCATATTCTCTCCCCTAACCAGAATGACCTCTTTTTCAGTTTGTGTCTCCAGCAGCCCTCGTTATGCAGTTTCATTGCATCTGCTCTCTCTCTCACAAACTGTGCATGTAACTGGGCCAGTACTCGACCCCCTGTAGTTTGTGCATAAGCCTGGGAGAGGTCTTGACGACAAAGCTTCAGATGTTGAACTCTGTACACAAGTATTTCGAACAATAACAAACACACAATTCTAATAGTACTTTTCGTTGCTCTCATCGGCTTTTAATACAAGTATTTCTCATGTAGTACAAGAAAAGCTTATATCTTATTAAATAAAGATGTTTTGTTTCTTCTTATATTGAAAAAACCTTAACTTTTTTTCATTTATAGTGTTTTCGATCCCTTTGCCAAAAGGAAAAGCAAGGTTTTGCTAATCTTAGCCCTCAATTTCTTAACAAATTGATCACTAATACAACTTAATGGTAAAATAAGAGTTTTATTTCACAAGCCATAAGACTTGTGAACAGTCAAAGTGGTAACTTCACCTTTAGAATGAATAATGCATTCAAGCTTTTACAATTTCAACTGTGTTATATATTGTGTAAATGAATCATTTTTGTTTATTTCTGCATGGACTTTTGCTTGCCTTGAATTGCCCGTTGAGAGAAAGTATTTTATGTTGAATTTCTGAATGTCTTTGACTGTGTCCATCACAAGGGGCAAAGGCAAACACGAGCAAACTTTGGCTCAGGCCTGTTTGTGTGTCTGCGTGCTTACTACTCAAGACATTTCTAAATGTCACTGTACTGAATTGGAAATGTTAAAGTAGAGTGACAGGATACAGATTGAAGGAGTCGGGGCAGAATACTAAGCAATGACACGGACCTCACATACAAACTGCTCTCAGAACTGAAAGCTGCTGTTTATTCTTGCAGATGACCATTCCTCTGTGGGGCACATTGGCTGAGTCCACTACAGTTGGCATCAGGTTGCATAATTTTGCATCTGAGCAAGGTGTTAATTGCTAATACATATAAATGAGCTGAAGATAATCTAATGTATGGCTCATTAAATCCCCGCCTAATAAGATCTGCTGATGTGCTGTGATGAACTGGTGTTAAGTGTTTTCTTCTGCTGAACTTGGAATATTAGTTGAAGGGAAAAAAAGGGGACCTATCATGCAAAATGCACTTTGTGATGTCTTTTATACATAAATATGTGTCCCCAGTGTGTCGGGGAACTCACGCAGCGTCAGAAAATAAAACCCTTTCTCATTTCCTCCGTACCCAAATCTTTTAAAAACGGGGGTACAACGAGCGGATACAGATTTGCTGCCGATATTACGTAATATCGGCGGCGGACCCACAGTAAGTTGCCTTCAGAAACAATGCCTGATGTGTTTTGGACGTAATCTCGTCTTTGTTTACATTAGCAAGCCTCGCTAACACTCAGAGCTAATCTGTACTGGAGAGCACATGTGTTTAAAAAGCAGGAAATAAAAAAGGGAACTCACCACGTGATAAACCTGCAAGAGAAAAAGCATTTGAGCTCCATACTGTTTCAGAAATAATAATAATTATTATTTAAATGTCTTAAAATGCTAACCAAATGCTAATATCCTTATAGTTATCCATTCTAAGTCATGTGTGAAAAATACATATTTGATGATTTCATATTTTTTTCAGGCTCGAAAATGACATTCCAGAATGAATGAGTATATCTTCACAACTAAAAGGGGGAAATAATAATCTTTGTTCTCAAAGCAATGATACACCTGCGAGTTGGATGTAGAACAGTCAGAATCAATATAGATGTTTTTATTTTAAAGTAAATTCAGATTGAACATAGTAAAAAAATGTAAATTATAGTTTCCGTCCAAAGAAAACCCATTACTTATAGTGAAAACCACCCTTGAATGATGGGATAGTAGACAAAAAGCTTTAGGAATACAAACTATAACATATATTAAGTACCCTGTATCAAGATTGATGCAAAACAAGTGAAATTTGACCTTTTTAGAGAGGTTTAGAAAAAAGAACCCACCTCTGGGGTCATTTGGGTGAATTTGCCATATCTCTGGAACCCATTGGTCGATTTTGGTGATTGACACCTCTTTTGAACCGTTAGAGCCAATAGAATCGAGAGTGAGTTCCTAAATCCACCTACATGTTACCATTGAGGAGTGAGAGTGATGCGCATGCAGCTTGCCCAAACTGAAAGCTATGTTAGGCTCTGAAAACAGAAAACTAGGTTTATTGGCATAAATATGATGATGGATTATCAGCAATTATTTCAAAGGGACACGGAGACATTGGATTAACCTTCAGCAGCGTTTATATGCGTTTTAATACCCTTGAACACAACCTTTGATCAGAAAACAGCAAGGGTAAGATGTATTTGCGGTTTTGGCTCCGTAAAGTGAAGTTGTGTGTTGCTTTCGCCGTCGCACAGTGATGAGACTTATATCATTGGAATCTGTGGAATCTCAGCTTTCATATGATATCTTGTTTGTGCAGATCCGATGAAGTATAAAATATTTCTACCGTGAGTTATGTGCCAAGTGTATTACTGTAGCACTCCTTAGCTTAGTGCTAATTCAGAGGCTCAGCGTTAGACTTGTGTTTTGTTTCGGTAAAAATGGTTCATATCGTCAGGTTGCTGAGTTTCTTCCCGTTAAGTGGGTATGACACATTCATAGTTTGTTAAATGTTAAGAAGCCCTCAGATGCTGTTTCTTGCAAGATGTTAAAGAGCCTGTGACACCATCCCAACAACTGTTGTGCAATGAAATATTGGGCTACTAGTAATCTCGAACCGTCAGTTTAAAAAAGAAAAAGCGATACCGTTTCGTTAAATATCAATAATTTCGAACATCGCGGGGAAATTCCTTCGACTCATTTTGAAGTTTTGGGGGAAGCCGGAAGTGACGTCAATGCGGGAACGCTTCGAGAGCCAAACACGGACAAAGTGTGTTGTCATGCGTAGAAATGGTGAATTACTGAGATTAGGCACGTTAATAACGTTTTAATGAAGTTGACTACAGTATATTCATATTTGTCAGTGCTTTCATGTCAATTCGGCGACATAAACATAAATGATCGTGGTGAAGATGATGATTACATTAGGATTAAAAATCGGGAGTGAGAGCTGCTGAATTTCCTCCCGTCGGATGTGATATAAAAACAAATCGATTATTTTTGTGGTTATAAACTCAAGTGGATGAAACTACATTTATTAGTGCTTTCATGTCAATTCAGCGAACATATGATACATTAAATGATGAGTGAGGATGATGATTAAAAATCGTTTGTTTGTGCCGGTCTGCATTTCCTGATGAGAAAACAAACCGATGCTTTTTGTAGTTCTAGTACACCAACGTGGATTAAACGGTTTTTTACCACAATGTTGGGGAAATTAATGGATAAAATGCACGGATTATTATTATTATTCCCACTCCAATCGGGACACCAGGTCCACCGTTTCCCCGCAGCGAGGCTCCCCCCGTTGACAGTTTACGTGGGCTGGGTGCAGTGGCGGACCGGCCATCGGGACGAATCCCGATGGGCCGGTACCGAAGTGGGCCGGTCGGATAAGTAACTAGCACATCCCCCATAGGCGGCGCGTGAGGCTCAGGTTTGAGAAGGCTAAATAACTTATTTTATCTGACGCTGCCCGCCTCCGGCGTCTATAGAAAAGAAATCCACTCAGTGTGCGGAGTTTAAATCTCTCAAGTCATATTACAGGATAAAGGAAATACAGTTTAAACTGCCGTATGCAGAGAAGATGCCGACGTGTCGCACTTATCATTCATATTACATCATCAATCAGATCATCGATCATATAATATCATAATATATCATATATTTCCTTATCTGAGTCAGCTTCTCCAGCCTCATCTGGCCGTGCAACACTCACAGTGTCACAGACTGTATGCAGAAGTATTATTTTAAGCAACACATTATGTTGACGAAACACTCGAGACAAATGTAATTAAAGTCAGATTCACTCGTGTCTTAGACGTGAACGCGCTCTCAGCTGGAGAGAGAAACCCTGGCTTGATTTACCGAGTTGATAACCAGCGTCGTAGGACCGCTTAGCGAGATCTCGTTTGTTAGTTTGTTGTTGTTAGTTTGTTTGTTACTCAAACATATCCAGGGTCTGTTGAACTGGCTTCGTAGTACAGGGCACAGGTGCCTAGCAGCGCTAATGTCAAAGACACAGACATTATACATTATATTTGTATTTTACATCCCCCGCTACCCCCGTTGACAATTTACTAGCGGTACCGAAGTGGGCCGGTCGAGAGCCCCGGGATGATTTTTAGTCCCATTCCACCACTGGCTACATGACCATATGATCGCCCATATTGACGCACCTCATTCATAAACTTCTAACAGATACAACATAAACCGATCCTTCAGCCTCATATGAGCTCTCAGACACGTTCAACATTAACCTGTCATCGCTGTCTGAGCTTGCTGCTGTGTGCGCCGTCGTGCGTTTACATCTGACTGTATATATATATATAAAGGTTTACATGCAGATGCTGGGATCCTGAACGGTGCAGCTGGAGCGCTGTGCCCGCAATGACATCACCCATCATTTGGCGGGACTTGAAGAATCCGCGAGAAGATCCAGAAAATTGTCAACATTGAAGGCAGATTAATGGTTATCAAAGTACAAATATCCAAAATCAATTCAGTAACGGTTTTCAAGGGGACAATATGTACTCAAATTGATGGGTTTGTATGATGGGGGAAAACCGTGTCACAGGCTCTTTAAGCCCCCGGGGGCTCCCGGGCTTAACAGGTTAACCTTCAGCATTGTTTTTATGCCTTTGAACACAACTTTTGATCACAAAACAGCAAAGATAAGACATATTTAAAAATATGGCTCTGTAAATTTATGTTGTTTTATTGCTCTTTCCTGGCTGCTAGTTCAGTGAGACTTATACCAATGGAATCTGTAGAATATCAGCTTTCATATGACATGTCGTTTGTGCAGATAGCATGATGTACAAAGACAGTTATGTGCTAATGTAGCATTAGCTCGTTTTCGTTAAGTGCTGATTTAGACGCTTGGTGTTGGAATTGTGTTTCGTTTTGGTAGAAATGGTTAATATCGTCTGTTAGCTGAGTTTCTTCCCGTTAAGTGGGTATGCATCATTAATAGGTTGTTCAATTTGAACATGCCCTGGGACGGTGTTTCTTACAAGATGCTGCGTCTGCCCCCGCGGGTGGGGGCAATCGGGCTTAAAAGGTTAAAACAACAATAACAAAATAAATGACGCCTTTTGTCTAAAGAGCGCTTTTCGTAGTTCTCAAAGACACTTAACAAATAATCATATACAACATTAGTCTAAAAATAAACAACCCCCAACATTAACCACACTTTTAAAGCATTTCTGAAAAGGTTCGATTCATGATCAGAACATGGACAATTTGTACCATAGACTGTATATATAAAGTGGGTTTGTACCCACTCAGATGTATTCAGGGGGTGGGAGGGGGCTATGGAGGAGGCTATGTTTAATAATTGTAAGTTGCAGCCCTACTCATAAGACATTTTCTCACCCTCTGACCCCTTGCTTCTCTTTAAACAATGTCAAACCTCTGTGTGGTCATTCAGTAAGTAACGGCTAGAGCAGGGGTCGGCAACCCGTGGCCCACGGGCCGCATGCGGCCCTTTAAGCCCTCTGCTCTGGCTCCCTTGAGCTTGGACAAAAATAAGAAGGAAATAAAATAAAAGTATTTGTAGGACTATTTATATTTTGATGCATGGTTGAAAATGTTTCGTATCTTGTATTTTGAGGTGATACTGTGACACATAAATAAAAAACAAAACGGTTTTAATTAGGTCAACTAAAATATGCGTCACATCCTGCTGCGGTCCCACGCGAGCGCCTATTCTTGGAGGCGAATAACCCCCGGCTCGATGAGCGAACTATGGATAAATCAAAGAAAAGTACCGGAGGAACACAGGATTTAATTCTGCGTGGACAGAGTTATCTGCCTTCACAGCAAACGATGCTGATTTACCGGTATGTTTGATATGTAGAGAGAAGTTGTCAACGGTGGTGCAGCCTTTACGTATCGAGGAACAACAAGGGAGAGGAAGCCAGTTGACGATCTTCAATCATAATTCAATGGGGTATGTAATTTATTTCAGAACACTTTTTGTTATTTTCCATGTAGGGCTGTGCAATTAATCGTATTTTAATCGCGATTATGGCTTTCGACGATTATGAAAACAGCATAATTGACAAAATACGATTATTTTGCTGGGTGCGCTTTCGCCCCTCCCTAAAAGCCCACTTGGCCACGTGGGAGTGACATGTGTTGTGAGTGTTCAGCTTGAGCGAAGATGTCAGAACAAGAGCAGCAACTCGTTAAAAAGAAGGGTAAAACTATTTCCACTATTTGCAAGTACTTTGCCATTACATTTCACATCGCTAAAGATATGTGCCCAGTTAGCACTGTTAGCAACCAGGGCTTTAAGTAACTTGTCAACACGTTGGACAAGCGTTACGCGATGCCGTCTCGGTATTATTTCAGCAGGTCTGCGCTGCCTGCACTATATGACAAATGCCGTGGGGAAGTTGAGAGAGATGTGGCTTCAGCTGACTACTTTGTGACCACAACAGACCTATGGTCTAGCCGAGGGGTGCCCAACCAGTCGATCGCGAGATGTGTCTAAAAATAGAACAACAATATTCTGTTTTATCGTTAATGTCCTGTAACATAATCTTCCTGTGCCAGAATAATGCACTTGAACGCATTAAAGCTTTGTGATTGGCCGGCGTCACCCCATGTGTCGGGGCGTGGCTGAGGGTCTTCAGTACTGGTGGCAATATTGTCACCTGCCTGCGCTCATCTCTGAAACCAGACCATGTAAACAGGCTGGTGTTTCTTGCAAAAAATCTTTAAGAGATGACATGAGCAGCCCTACCAGCATTTGCCATGGTGGCCTAAACATTTTTATTTGGTCTTAAATTGTAGTTCAACATTTATTTCCTGTTACTTCTGGAGAATCTGGACCATGACGGTTGGCCAGCCTTCAACGTTTAACTGAGTGGAATATGTTGAATATGTTTTACAAAAATGTTGGCTATATGTTAAGGAGATTTCAGTAGGTTGTGACAGTGCACTGCAACATATTTGATTTAATTTATTTTGGTCTAATTTATTTTTATTTATCATATTAATAATATACGTTTAGTATGGTTTTGGAAGTGTGCTCCAACATATTTGTTGATCTTGTTTCTTGGTAAAATATTATTTGTTTTAAAGTTCAATAAATGGTCAATGAATAATCGTCAAAATAATCGTGATATCAATTATTGACCCAAATAATCGCGATTATGATTTTTGCCATAATCGCACAGCCCTAATTCCATGGAATGCTCTTAACGTCCCGATAGCAATGAATATATTAAATGCTTTGACAATAAATACATACAAAAATTAATCTGTGGAAGCCGTAGCGCTGTAAAAAGCACGACCAATCATCTGCCTCGGCCCGGCTAAAATAACTGGATGGCCTACCTGCCTGTCAGCCTTCCATCTGTGCACAAACTTATCTCGTGCCCTCATTGGTCATGTGCGCGTTCGTGTGTGTTGGAGGAGGGACTCTGTAAGAAAGTCTGAAGGAAGAGGCATATTTTTTCCGGTTGTGTATTTTCAAATTCTAGCGCAATTCGAGCTGGTTTCTCCATTCTTACCTACCCTACCTACAACTCTTTTTAGGGTGCAGCTATATGTTTTATTTATTTCAAAGTGGGCCCATTTTAATAATATTTGTTTCCCCTTCAAATGTGCAGAGGACTCCCCAAGTGCTGTGTTTAATGTGTTAATTTATTTTAAAGTAGGCCTGTGTATTATTTTTAATTCTCCTTATAAGAGTTCTTTGTTTCTTATTAGAGGTTAACAGTTTTATATCATGTAATAAATAGCATAATAAATGCAAAAAAACTGTAGTTTTTGTCTGACATAACAATAAAAAACTATGAAATATGTTTTGCGGCTCCAGACAAAAAATGTTTTGGGAAAAAGGAGCAAAATGGCTCTTTTGGTCAAAAAGGTTGCAGACCCCTGGGCTAGAGCAATGTCACTTCTTTGTGCTGAAAAAAGGCCCACACTCTTTAATTGATACCGCTGTGTGTTGTTCCCAGCCAAACAATCCTAACTTGTGTACTGGAATGTCTTTGTCCTTGCCCCCTCCACAGACTAACTGCCTCTCATTTTATCTAACAACCCGCCCCCCACCCAGCAGTGAACGATTATTTTCCACCATCTATTTCTAATGCATTACCATGGCAGCCAGCAAGCCATGCAGGGTTGTTACGGCAACAAAAACGACAGTCTCCAACCTTGACCCGTGTAATCCAATGCTCGAGATCAGGGGCAGACTTTGCCGTCTCCAGCTGATATATTTATTTCTTTTCATGTTATTTTTCTAGTTGCTGTATATATCACACCTTCCATGACAGAGTTTCACACATTCACAACTGGAGCCACAGTCCTGGTGGTTTTCATATGTCATCTGGGTGTAAAGGTACCAAACAATCTTCAGGTTAACAATATGAACTCAAATTGACCATGATTTTGTATAATTGCTTGTTATCATTCCTTCTAATTCTCACTGAGGCCAAGGGATATAATTATTTTGAGCATAATGCTCGCCTTTGCCCCTTTGATTTTAATAAAAAATGCTCCCAATGCACACGTTCTTTATGAATCCATTTTTGAGAATAGTTGTTCACTGTGGCCGCCTTGAATAGCAACAGCTGTCAGTATGTTCCACTGTATCTCCCACTGTTATCTGTACTGTCCTAACAGTCCACACAGCTGTCAATTAAATCTTCTGTTAAAAGATTCATCGCATCACCGAACAACTTTATACACAGCGATAACTCCTCATCAGTATGTCAGAAAACGCAGGCATTGATTCCTACATATGCTGCAGCTCAAATGTTTCCATCAGCCCAGAGGCATCACCTGTCGAGTTGGTAATACACTTATACACCAGGGGTGCAGCTTTCAGTACGTGAACTTGGCTTCTGTTTTTTGTATTCTGTCCAGTTTGTGTACATGCTCTGCCTTCTGAATGGATACATTTACCTTGCATTGATTTTATTCCAACTTTAACAGAAGTTCACCACTTTAACCTGTCAATCACCTCGCCCACGTTCCCTAGCTTTTGCTCTCTCAGTCTTTCTGCTCTCGGCGTACCTTTTGTCCTGTCATTGTCCTGGATTTGTTATGCTTTCCCATTTGTACAGGTAATAATTATCATCCAATACCCTCCTGCCGGCCTCCTTCCTTTAACAATGGCTCTCAACAGGTACCCAAATGTTTCAATGTGTTTTATCTGCCTCCCGTTGAGTGCGCTCGCCTATGACGCCCCCGGTGTACTCAGCCTCACCACCTCTCTTCTTTATCCACGTGAGGCTGTGAGGGCGTCTAATGACTGAGCAAAACAATGACTAACTCGAGAACAAATCTATCTGCATTTACCTGGCTTTCAGGCACTCGTTGAGCTAAAGCCCAGACCACATGCTCCACAGTTCATGTACTTCTGGCTCTCCCAGCAGCAGTTCAACTTCACATTTCTCTGCACTGCTGCAGAACAGCGAGTACCAACAGTATTATTACTGAAACTAAAATCCTGGCCCCGGGACAGTTTCGCTACAGGTCTGCACTCCATGAACAACCAATACTGTTATGTTTTATTAAATGAATACAAACCACAATTGCCTTTGTTTTATGCTGCTTGCAGATCAAATGTGTTAGACTCTCTAATTTAATGTATGCTGCTGTCTGAAGGGCCTTTGTGCGTCTCACAGACTTAAACACAGCATGAAGGATTTATTTACACTCCAAGTCTGTTTTCTCGTCAAAATATGCTTAAAGGGGACTTATTATGCTCATTTTCAGGTTCATATTTGTATTTTGTTCCTCTACTGTGACATGTCTCCATGCTTTAATGTTCAAAAAGGTCTTTATTTTCTCATACTGCCTGTGCTGCAGCACCTCTTTTCACCCTCTGTCTGAAACCAGAGCCCAGTCTGTTCTGATTGGTTAGCTGGCCGGCTCTGTTGTGATTGGTCTAATTGGCTAAGAGATGTCCCGCCCCTATCACGTACAATGTGTTAGAGTGCAGGCTTATAGAAGCGGTAGTGTTACATAGTGATGTCACAATGTCACTGAATGAACAAAAACCTATATAACACACTATAGGAAAGGGAACACGCAAAAAAGCCAAATAGGGCCTCTTTAAATGTAAAGTTGATGGCCAATACAAAGACTGGAAGAAAGATACAGGATCAGAATTTGGATCGAAGAGCTGCCGTGTTTATAGTAACTAATAGATGCTTTTAGTATCCTACACCAACCTAAAATGGGCTCTCATATACCTCATTCACACCAACGGTGTTTCAGGGCCGGTTCGGAGCTGGAGCTTGAAAAGCACTGGGTTTTCCTGTTCACACCGCAGCTGAGCAGCCTCTTAGCTCCGGAATCCGGTTCGTTTCAAGCACCAACAAATTATCCGGCTAGAGCAAAAAGCACCGCATACGTCACGCTTACGTCGAGGCGCGGGCAGGGGCGGGACCAACTCCTGAACAACAACAAAAAGCCGGCGTTTTATCCAGTTTGTACACGCAAACGGTTACGTCATGACGCAAACGATGACGCAGCACCAGTCGGACTCTGGGCGGTGTGAAAAGAGCCGGAGCTAAACCGAAGAACCGGTTCTGAACCTGAAAAGCTCTAGCACGGAGCTTGAACCGGAGTTGCGTTGGTGTGAATGAGGTAATAGAGCTGATATATCAATGAATAACTAGTCAACCACCATTTGAGTGAAAAATCTCAACAAAGGCAACATTAATAGATCTTTTTTTACACATATTGGTTATGTTGCCTATTTTCAGACGCTACCTCATAATAGTATTTGTTTTTGTATTTAAACATTTTTGCATAATATAACTGTCCTCCCTACAGTTTAGCACCAATCATGTTTCTGGTACAGGCGATTATTATTTTTATTTCTCCACAACCATCTTAACACCCCCAGACATGATCTCCTGACCCCCTTAGGGGTCCGGAACACCAGGTCAGACCACTGAGACAGATTATTTATCTGTACCATAGAGCTCCATTGTTGTCCAACTAGACAAAACTAGACAAAGCCGTGTTCATCGCTGCATGATGAAACACAGCCCTGTCATTCATTTGAATGAGGCCAGTCCGATGGCGCAGTGGGGGCACCAATGCAGGGGGCAGCAGCAAATATTTCAAATGTGTTCTCCAAACACCCAAAGCAATGCCAATAAAGTGACTTTGAAAGAAAGTGATTGTGAGTAATTGTGTGTCTACAGTTAGCTGCATGCCTTCCACTTAATGCATTGTGGGATAGACTCCACTTTGCTACGACCCTGAATAGGTACAACTAAGTCATTATTGGATAGTGCAGTATTAGCTGCAGAAACAAATTAAATCTATAAAATAAGTTACCCATTTAGAAACCGGCACTAACATGACCTTGACTAAGTCCCGCTCAGTAACTAACAAAGCAGCGTGTGTGTCGGGAATTACTCACTTTCTGTTTCATTGTTGCAAGCCATTAACCTGCGTAGATGAGTTACATTTTGTTCTAAGACGACCCACGTCTTATTATTTTCCCGTCCCCTGTCTCATTTTCTGTCATCATCACAGTTTTAAATAAGGTGTCGGCTATTTCTGCAATAAAAGCATCTGTAATTAGCAAACTATCATGGTGCAGAGCATTTTCAATTACTTTCCCCCAATCACCCTTCCACAATCTACTCCCCCACCACCTAGTGTTTCCTCTATCTTCTACAGTTACCATTTGTTTCTCATTATGTCTTTGTCCTGTCATTAATCTTCATTCCCTCCTGTCCCGACTGTACCTAGGGTGTGTTTATGTTGAAGAGGATTGTGACACATTCCCCACCACATGCCACATCTATATCGTTCACTCTCTGCCGTCCTACCTCACAGTCGATCTCATTGATTTTGTTTAAAAAGTCCTAACAGGATCTAATCATTAATAATTATCTCTCCTTGTGGTCTTCCCATCATTTCCCCTTAACCCCATCGGTCTCATTTGTCACAGATCGCCTCCATCACTCTTCTCTTACAAAGAGTAAGATGCAGCCATTTTGGTTGTTACAAGGTGCCCCTCTTCCATCATTCTCCTGTTGTGTCTGCCTTTACGTCCCATTCCGCTCCTTTCTTTTCTGCCATGTGTCCTGTGTTTGGAAATGATAATGTTTCACTGCAATTTCACAACCAGTGGTTGCCCTCCCTGACAAACAAAAAAATAGAGGCAGGTTTTCATGGTTGGTTTCATACAACATAATCTATATTTGTGTAATGCAACCCTCTCTCTTCTGCACAAGAAACTGGCGGTATATTGAAACTGTTGACATCCGTTCGTTTTAATCTACATATGTTGTCCATCTAAATGTTACCTTTCTTTTCTTCTTGTCCATTTCTCACTTTAGCTTAAATCAGTAACACCAGAATACTTTGTCCTTTATAGATAGTATTTTATATATATAATCATGATTTTTTTTGTACCTGCTATGCCACTTTTGCTTCTATGCCACATTTGCTGTAACAATGTACATTTCCCCTTCTGTAGACTAATAAAGAATTTTTGATTTTGATATCTTTGGTACATTTGGTATTGTTTCATTGTGGTGGTTAAGGCAAATCAGGTTTGCCCCCCCTGCCTGAAACGCCTCAATTTTAGTACTTTGTTTTCTCCCATGACATAGTGACATCATTGCGTAACACTTGTGCTTATTGGCTAGCGCTCCAACACATCGTACGCGCAGGGGCTCTGTTTGCCGGCAGGGAAGGCAGGCAACGGCTTGAAGGGGGCCCCCAAGGAAGGTCGATTAAAAAGATCCACAGCAACGACAACATGAAACCCCCTTTCATTTACTGCAATGACATGTCGGGAAACCCCCATGCATAGCGCGCTGTCAAAAGCTGCTTTATCATTTCTGTTTCGTAATCTCCGCTGCCTGGGGCCCCCAGAGTGTCTTGCAGCGCCACTGTCTACATGATAGGCTAAGGGACAGGACCTCTATGAGTGGTTGACCATTCAGAACAGAGCAGGCCAGCTAACCAATCAGAGCAGACTGGGCTCTGATTTCAGACAGAGGGTGAAAAGAGGCGCTGCAGCACAGGCAGTATGATAAAAATAAAGAGCTTTTTGAACATTATAGCATGTAAAAATGTCACAGTTGAGACACTACATACTCATATACACCTGAAAATAAGCATATCAAAGGCTCCTTTAAGTACATTTACCATTTTAAATGTTGCTGTGACATGGCCTTTTGTCTATATATTGTCTGATATGTGCTTATTGTGTGACCATCTTTAATGAGTTAAATGTCTGCATTGGTCATCATTTATAGAACACTTTACACGAAGAGCTCACTTTAAAGTGTTAAGGTGTTGGGAGACTACTCAAACCTCTGAGCTTTAAGTCACTGCCAATAATAGCCAAAAGTCTCCCGACAGAAAACATCACTGCATTTGAGCCTTGACCAAAGGACCTTTCTGGATTCGTCTGACAGAAAACCACTTAAAGAAAGGCCTTCAGAAACCACCTGGATCGTATGTCTCTGCTTTAATGCATCCAAGACAAATGCCCCTGACTTTGAAAGGTATCGCCTTCTGGAAACGCAGAGAGAAAGACCAGCCTCGAGGGAAACGGTAAAGCGAAAACATGAAATGAAATATAGCGAGATGAGAAAATAATCCCAGACATAGACAAAGAGCAGCCAATTTGAAAAGAAGGTAATGGGCTATTTATCACCA
>NW_027262485.1:0-29046 GCF_902827115.2 Pseudochaenichthys georgianus
CTTTGGCACTTCAACTTTAAACTTATATTATTGAATTGAAATATGAAGTTAAAAGTTAGAATTATTTGGATTTCCTCACCAACTGTTCTCCCTTTATCGCTTTTTTTCCCTTCAATTAAGAAATGTACTGCGTTGTCAATACTGGATGTACAATGATACCCAGTAAACACCCTCAATTACAGCAAGAACTGTTCACTTTAATGTACACACTTCTAAAATATGTAATCAGGATATTTCACATCATCAAAGGGCTCACCGTCTTCTCTCATTAAACTCTCACTATACACACACACACACACACACACACACACACACACACACACACACACACACACACACACACACACACACACACACACACACACACACACACGCTGGTTTATATTTTAGCAAACATCAGAGGGAACATGGCCACAGGCAGCAGCTCATGCTAATTCAGATCAATATGAGAGATACGCTTCCTGTGTGTGTGTGTGTGTGTGTGTGTGTGTGTGTGTGTGTGTGTGTGTGTGTGTGTGTGTGTGTGTGTGTGTGTGTGTGTGTGTGTGTGTGTGTGTGTGTGTGGCCTAGCATACTTGTGGGGACCTAAATCTGTTTACATAGTCACGTGTGGGGACTCGCCTCCCTTATGGGGACAAATTGGAGGAATCATTAATTTTAGGGTGAGTATAAGGTAAGGGTAAGGTTAAGGGTTAGGTTAAGGGTTAGGTTAAGGGTAAGGTTAAGGGTAAGGGTAAGGTTAAGGGTTAGGCATGTGTTGGTTATGGTTAAGGTTAGGATTAGTCTCCAGGGAAATGCATGTTAGTCAATGTAATGTCCCCTGAAGTGATGTATACATGGTGTGTGTGTGTGTGTGTGTGTGTGTGTGTGTGTGTGTGTGTGTGTGTGTGTGTGTGTGTGTGTGTGTGTGTGTGTGTGTGTGTGTGTGGTGTGTGTGTGTGTGTGTGTGTGTGTGTGTGTGTGTGTGTGTGTGTGTGTGTGTGTGTGTGTGTGTGTGTGTGTGTGTGTGTGTGTGTGTGTGTGTGTGTCTCTGTACATGTGGAGATCTGGAGAGTAGCTATTTCAGAATTTAAAGGGGAGTCGGCAAAATAAACAGACACATAAAATAAAAATACAGCCCGATCCCAACATAATTTATTAGACTTTTAATTACACCTTTATAGAAGTCTTGACCTACTTTTTGCGCTCAATGCAAGCTCTCAAATCTATGCATGTTACACAAAACCTATCTATGTATACACCGCTGTCTTTTACTGAAGAACTGGATAACGCGTGTGTGTTCTCGGGCTCCCGTCGAACACTCAGGAACTAAAGTCTGAGTTAAGAGTGGATTATATTTCACATCATTAAGTAACTAAAGGTATTAAATACATGTAGTGCACCATTTACCTCTGAACTGTAGTGGAGTGGAAGTGCCAAGTAACAACACATTGAAATACTCAAGTAAAGTACAAGTATCCCAACATTTCACTAAAGTACTTCAGTAAATGTATAGTTACTTTACGCCCCTTGTTAAAGTCAAATATAATCATAAGCCACGAAGCAGTATTGTGTCGTCTGTCTTTGTTGACAGTGATTCCAAAAATCACAGCATTGTCATCACTTATTAACTAGAGGCCCCTCCTCCTCCTCTTCCTCCTCTTCCTCCTCTTCCTCCTGCATGGTTACTATTAATGCCCTGGGGCTTGTTGCTCTTTAATCATAACATTTGATTTATTGATTCCCTCTGTGCTGCCGACAATCAGCACGACGGCTGCAGAGCGAGACCGCGGCCTCACACTGCTGATCAAAGAGAAGGAGAAGAAGAGGAAGAGGAAGAACACGAAGAAGAAGAAGAAGAGGAGGAGGAAGAGGAAGAGGAGGGGCTGTATTAATATTTAATATCTCTACATGATTGAATCGGAGACAACAGCAGTTTAAAAGCGCTGCTCTATGTGCCAGAACACATTCACACGGCGAGTTCAGCCGTAGGGACGAAGCTTATTGATATATTTCCACAAGTCACCATCTCAGCCCATAATGAGGTTCTGTAAGACAAGTGACTTCTTATGTTAGGGTTTAAACCCAAATACTAGAGAATTAGAAGACAGAGGATGAAACAGATTGGACTTTTTATTTTTTAAATGTGGGTAAATTGTGGCATTTGAAACTATCAGCATGCGATGCACAAATTATTTTGAAAAAATATTTTCCGTTCATAATTTTATTTTCTTGTAATTTGTTATATTATAATTAATTATAATGTAAATATTAGAAATATAAAACATATTTTTCAGAATTTTGACTTGAAATGTAGGACTCAGCAAATCATTTCTATTTCAAAACGTTGAAAAATCAAAATTATATTCAGAATATTTCTAAAATATACTGCATGTATTTTACATTTGGCCCTAGTCTGCTTCCGTAGAATTATATATAATCACTTTGACCTCAAATAATCAATTCTTCTTGTAGTTTTTTTTTATTTGAGTTTAAAATTGAATTGATATATCACACATAAATACAAATATACAAACACAGAGGGTCATTTAAAAACATTAATGCACACTAACACACAAAAAAGTGAGTAAATATAACCATCAGATACTAGCATTAAATTCACTCATTAGTCTTTGATAATGTGGCCATGACTTTGATCCATACAACGTTTGAACGATAACAAATTGCTTCATTTAAATAAGAAATAATCCTAATCTCTGAGACGGCGAGGCCTGTTTAAATCCAGCTGTTGACTCCTGCTGCGCTGCTTTGTCAGCAGCTGCAGACGCAGAGCAGTTAAAGGGTCAGAGGTCAGAGGTCAGCCACCCCCGGCGCACGCCATCTGACCTCTCCCATTTGCATACACGCTGACCTACATACATGTGACCGTTGTTCCCAAATCTGTTCCTAAAAATCCCCAAAGTGTTTCAAAATAAAAAAAAAGGTTTTCCAGTAATTTAACATGAATAAAAAAAACGCTAATTAGAGATGCCATGTTTATTCTGAATCTGTTTAATTGTATTTATTCAAATGCTTTTCTTTTGTGATTTTCTAATGTTCCTTTATCGTTATTAAATTGATCGTATTTGATGTGTGCGGAAATATTGACATGTTTTAACAGTAAGAGATATTGAGTGATCACAATGACAGGAGAACCATGTGGTGAGGAGTATAAGTACACACACACACACACACACACACACACACACACACACACACACACACACACACACACACACACACACACACATATATTAACATAACGTATACTTTTGTTAGTTTAAATTCACATTTTCTTTGAATGCATCATATTTATAACAATGAATGTGTTTATTTCTTTCGTAAAGTAAGGAGTCTCACTACAGGGGTCATCGGGTTGACTGCGAGTTGCTGCAATGGTACAAATTATCTGTCGTTTTGAATGTTGATTAAAAAAACTAATTCAAAATATTGTTTTTCTAAATTCCCTTTGACTAGTCCTCATGGCCAATGACTCAAAAAGAGGCACCCTGACCTCTGACCTCTGACTTCTGACACACTCCCTAAAATCAAGCAGTATTGATCTGCAAACTGTTGTAAGTAAATGTGTGTGTGTGTGTGTGTGTGTGTGTGTGTGTGTGTGTGTGTGTGTGTGTGTGTGTGTGTGTGTGTGTGTGTGTGTGTGTGTGTGTGTGTGTGTGTGTGTGTGTGTGTGTGTGTGTGTGTGTGTGTGTGTGTGTGTGTGTGTGTGTGTGTGTGTGTGTGTGTGTGTGTGTGTGTGTGTGTGTGAAGAAGGTGATTCTTTAGGGGACATGTTTTAGTTAAGTGGGGACCCTTGGTTATCATTTCTATTTAAAAAAGTTGAAAAATCTAAATTATATTCAGAATATTTCTAAAATATACTGCATGTATTTTACATTTGGCCCTAGTCTGCTTCCGTAGGAATTATATATAATCACTTTGACGTCAAATAATCAATTCTTCTAGTAGTTTTTTTTTTATTGAGCAAAGTGCAGGACATGTTATTAAAATTAGGACATTTTAGTAAAGTAAGGACACACACACACAAACACACACACAAACACACACACACAACAAATAATTCCGTTAGCACGTTTGTTTTCGTTAAACAACGGATGTGTGACATAATGTGATCGACACCTGTGGTAACGCTGCTGATGACTCAGAATATATCACATGCTGTTCTGTTTGACTCTGTTTCCAACATGTTTTGGACATTGACCCGTCTCCCTCCCCACAAAGGTTAACACACACACACACACACACACACACACACACACACACACACACACACACACACACACACACACACACACACAGGGGGCTCTCAACTGGTTGCAAAAAGAAGTCCGATTTTGTAGAAGTGTATGAAATAATTGCCCTTCTTCTTTCTTGATTTATTACCTTGCAGTAAACATTAATTCCTCGGCAGCTCTACTTTAAGGTTTGTAAAAGTTCTTATCGGGAAATGATCCGAACTCAACAGGACTGAGCGTGTACTGGCGTCAGGACTAGAGGAAACACTTGATTGCATAACGATAGATCTTTGTGTGTTTTTTAATCTGGCCGAATTACGGACGACCTTCAGATTTTCCAATATTATTAAAAACAAGTTACTGCTGGCGATTAGGGCTGGTTGTTTTAACAATGTTATGATGTCCATCACTGACTGCTGTGTGAGCACCTCGCAGGTGGCGAACGCGCAGCGGCACAGGTCACGCGCACCTGACATAATAACGTTACTTACCCTTTAAATTGACAGTACCGAAGGAGTGGCAGACCGGGGTGGTGGTCCCCCTTTTCAAAAAGGGGGATCAGAGGGTGTGTGCCAATTACAGAGGCATCACACTACTCAGCCTCCCCGGGAAAGTTTACTCCAAGGTACTCGAAAGGAGGGTCAGGCCGATTGTCGAACCTCAGATTGAGGAGGAACAATGCGGATTCCGTCCTGGTCGTGGAACGACGGATCAGCTTTTTACTCTCGCAAGGATCCTGGAGGGGGCCTGGGAGTACGCTTATCCGGTCTACATGTGTTTTGTAGACTTGGAGAAGGCGTATGACCGGGTTCCCAGGGAGTTACTGTGGGAGGTGCTGCGGGAGTATGGGGTGAGGGGGTCTCTACTCAGGGCCATGCAATCTCTGTACTCCCAGAGATTGGAGCGAGAGCTGTGTCCGGGTCCTCGGCAGTAAGTCGGACCCATTTCCGGTGAGGGTTGGCCTCCGCCAGGGCTGCGCTTTGTCACCAATCCTGTTTGTAATATACGTGGATCGGATTTCGAGGCGTAGTCGTGGGGGGGGGGGTCTGCAGTTCGGTGGACTAAGGATTGCACCACTGCTTTTTGCAGATGATGTGGTTCTGATGGCTTCATCGGTCTGCGACCTTCAGCACTCACTGGATCGGTTCGCAACCGAGTGTGAAGCGGCTGGGATGAGGATCAGCACCTCCAAATCTGAGGCCATGGTTCTCAGCAGGAAACCGATGGACTGTCCACTCCAAGTAGGGAATGAGTCCTTACCCCAAGTGAAGGAGTTCAAGTATCTCGGGGTCTTGTTCTCGAGTGAGGGAACAATGGAGCGTGAGATGGGCCGGAGAATCGGAGCAGCGGGAGCGGTATTGCAGTCGCTTTACCGCACCGTTGTGACGAAAAGGGAGCTGAGCCAGAAGGCAAAGCTCTCTGTCTACCGGGCCATTTTCGTTCCTACCCTCACCTATGGTCATGAAGGATGGGTCATGACCGAAAGAACGAGATCGCGGATACAAGCGGCCGAGATGGGTTTCCTCCGCCGGGTGGCTGGCGTCTCCCTTAGGGATAAGGTGAGAAGTTCGGTCATCAGGGAGGGACTCGGAGTTGAGCCGCTCCTCCTTCGCGTCCAAAGGAGCCAGTTGAGGTGGTTCGGGCACCTAGTTAGGATGCCACCTGGGCGCCTCCCTAGGGAGGTGTTCCAGGCACGTCCAGCTGGGAAGAGACCAAGGGGTAGACCTAGGACCAGGTGGAGGGATTATATCTCTTCGCTGGCCTGGGAGCGCCTTGGGACCCCCCAGTCAGAGCTGGTTGATGTCGCCAGGGAAAAGAAAGTTTGGGGCTCTCTGCTGGAACTGATACCCCCGCGACCCGACCACGGATAAGCGGGAGAAGATGGATGGATGGACCCTTTAAATTGACCAAATAAAAGCAAATGAGGGTGCATAACGACTCAACTGAGGGTGCAATGCCCCCGTATGCACCCCGTAGAACCGGGCCTGCCTGCACTGCACCTCCGAGGTGCGCAATACATTAGTGCCGTTTTTTTATGACTGTGAGCGTGCTGCGCGAGCCGAGATGTGTGTGTGCGTAGTTGAACCTTTTCATATTTAAGTTTGTAGCAAGTAGGCTGCTGCGTGTGTGTGTGTGTGTGTGTGTGTGTGTGTGTGTGTGTGTGTGTGTGTGTGTGTGTGTGTGTGTGTGTGTTAGTTTTAAAGACCTCCATAGAGCTCAGTTTATAACTCGAACCCTGACCAAGCCGTGTAATACAAGTTGTTAGCCTTAAGGGCTACACAGTTGCTACACATCGCCCTTCACCGGATGTATAATGAGATAAACTAAACTACATTTTAGCATTTAAAATACCAATCCATTATTTTGGTAAAGCCACTCAAAAGTAATATAAGTAGTGTAACTTATTACATTTCAGAGACAGTAATAGTAATGTAACTTATTACTTAAAAACACAGTAATAAGTCATTGTATTACATGTTGGAAGTAACTGGCCCAACACTGTTTGTATATCTATATATATATATATATGTATGATAGGGGACCTTTAAGTAACGGCAATAAAAACAAGACAGGATTCACTTTTCAAATTGATAACTTTAATTCACTTTAATGACTAAATGATTAAATAAACAGAGTAGATATTTTTCTTTCAAGTATTGGATGAATAAAACATATTCGTTAATCTATAGCGTACGTGGTTTTAATATGTATTACCGTTCATACCGTGATCTCTGCAGAAATGTTGATATGAATGGAGCCAGCCTCATCAATACCACTCAAAATACATTCTGGAAAAATGTTACCTGATACCGACTGATACAAAAATAAAAGCCGACAGAAGAAGACGCTGTGTCTGTCGTGTCTTCATGTCAACAAAATAACATTAGCAGTGTTACTAAATAATTTGTTTTCCCTTCAAGCCAACACACTTTTTTGTCAAAGTCCTGAAAATATCATGTTCAAGTCACAGACGTCTCATTGTGGGATGAAACAGGAGACAACAACAACAACAACAACAACAACAACAAACCATGTAAAACACAGCGGAAATGACGTACAAAAATATGTCTGTTGTTGCTGTTGTCTCATTTACACATTGCAGCGAAATCCACGAAAAAAGAAAGCACATGATATGATAATAATAAATCATCGGACGCCCTTAATAAAATAACTGTGTTGAGTTTAAACTGAGAATGTCAATGCCAGATTCAGAGAGTGGATATTACATGATATGACGTGGCGACAAAAGCCTCATCAACACATCAACGTATGTTAACTCATTAATACAAATGACCACACGTGATGGATGGGAGAAACATTCACAAAAGAAACCTAACCGAAAGATCCAGAATGGGACGGGAAATGGATTTAAACCGTAGTCTTTGTGACCAAGCGCTAACAACACAAGTCCTAATTAGTCTTTCCACACAAATTCATACACTGGTCACTGAAAGGAGATTTAAGGTGTCGCCATGAGCGACTGACTTTTCAGTGTCCACTGTTGTCCCGGGCAACCACCAACGTTTGTATTTGTGGACGACGACTCTTTCTCCTGCTTAATCTAATTTACATTTGCAGTTGATATGTAAAGTTGTGTTTCCTTTTAGTGTTGCGTAATGACCTAAAAGACTCTTCTTGTCTCATGCTGGATGTAATTAACCAGGCGTGCAAAGTGAGAACTTCAAAATATGTTTTCTTGATTATATGTGTTGCTCACTAAAAAAAAATGAACATCAGGTTTTCTAAAAACATATGTGACAGCAGTGTGCTTCAATATGGGGCAATCGTCTCAGTCCCTACTCCTCCAGGAAGAGTAGCTTGTGTCGAGAGCAAAAGCTAATGGGGATCCTTAATAAACATACATCATCTTAAACCTAAATGCTGGGCTAGTATCCCTAAAAATTATGTTAATTGAAAACAAATCTCGCAAAGCATAGTTGATGCCAATGTCAGGAAGTAGCGTCGTGCCCTTTGTGTATTAAGGTGGAAGGTAAGGGTGTGGAGGTCAAGGTGAGGGATCCATCCATTGGTTGTAAAGGAGAGAACAGTTTAGTAACCTTGCATTATGTTTTCAATTAACTTTGTTATGGCAAAACTACCGTCCCAATTGGGTTTAAACGTGCTGGTAAGGTAGAGCTTGGGCCAAGGAAGAACCCACTTCATTTTGGAGTTGATGGAAGTCATGACATGTCACTTGTTAGACGCTTTTATCCAAAGCGACAGGAGCTGTTATAGCAGAATGTTTATTTCAGCGTATTTCTGGTATACTCATTAATGTCACATGGTATACGCCACAGTATCGTGGACGGTGTGTTGTTCATTTGGTTCGCTGGAAGGAGGCCCATCTATAGGCAATCAGCTGTCACTCTTCACCAGCAGTTGGCATGTGTGGTAGCTGCTAAATAAGGTCATGAAATCTGGGATCATGTAGAACTCAGAAGACATATATGACTGTATAAGGTTGGAACATCTCTGCCACGTATGCTGTTTCAAGTGTATGTTCGAGCTTTCTGGTCTGGGGGGTAGTTCCGCGATCGGCTGATGTACCCCCCATTATTGTTTGTTTGTTGCAACAACTAAATAATAACTACTGATCAGCTATATCTGTGTTGTATTGAGTCCTCTCCGTTTCATTCTTTCCTGTTGTGTGTGCTGGATCGCCACAACAGAGCATTTTGGGGTGAAGAGTCTTGCCCAGGGACACAACGACATGCTGACTGCAGTGGGGTTTGAACCGGTGCCCCTGTGCGCACTATCCACTGCGCCACAGCCTCCCTCGTCAAATCATCGGGCGGATACATACATCATTGTTTTTAAATATGGAGACAGCCTTGGCGAAGGTCTGCCATCTTCAAGTGTCATTTATGTTAATCGTGTCATCATATGGAGCATTGGAGGGATTTGCAATCTTAGAATTTAAAACAACGAACGATTTTAATTTATTTTAAAGCATTATTATTTTTTACTTTTCCCCGAATTTCAAGAGATAGATTTTAGGGTTTGGGTCCACTTGTATCTTTTACAGTTTCTATAAGCGCTGATGAATGAATTGCACTTAAAGGTGGGGTAGGTACGTTTGAGAAACCGGCTCGAGATACACTTGTTGTTATGTTCCATGGATGCTCTTAACATCCCGATAGCAACGAATATCTGAAGTGCTTTGACAACAAATCCATTAAAAAAATCCATCTGTTGAAGCCGTGGCGCTGTAAAAAGCACGACCAATCATCTGAGCCGGCTAAAGTAACTGGATGGCCTACCTGCCTGTCAGCCTTCCATCGGGGCACAAACTTATCTCGTGCCCTCATTGGTCATGTGCGCGTTCGTGTGTGTTGGAGGAGGGGCTCTGAGAGGAAGGGGCAGATTTTTTTCGGTTGTGTATTTTCAAATTCTAGCGCACTCGAGCTGGTTTCTCCAAAATTACCTACCCCACCTTTAAGGTAAGTGTTAAAAGATAACTGTGTGTGAATGGATCCATCTAACCAATATGGAACTAAGACACTATCATACATGACCACAACATGGAAGAAAATAAATGTCAGCATACAGTCTCTAAGTGAATCTTCCTGATAACTTGCATAGTACACAACAACATCAGTCAGCTTTACAAAAAGTCCTACCTTTATCCAAAATGGTGACATATTGAATCCAACATCCCTCTCTGTGCTTCTCCGTGTCTGTTTAAGATGTCTCATGGACACACAACCTCACCGAAAGATATATGTTGTGCTATTTGATATTCTGGCAAAGCGTCAAACTCAACCAGACGTTAAATAGAGTCTATACATGAATTTAGTCTTGTGCAATATCATCGAAGAGGTTCTGCTGAAGCCTCTCAGTTTTGATTGGCAGACGGACATCATTTACAACTTGCTGGTGAACTAATTGGAGCATTTAGCAGCTAAAAAATAGATGTTTCTCTCGGAGGTTGGAGGAGACCAAAAACAGGGGAGATTATTGGATATACATTCATCACAAAAACAACTCAAATCATGATTATGTTGGTCTGTGTCAGCTGGATGTATACATATCATTACATTGAAACTCTTTGAGGTGATATGTAAATAGTTTTAGGACATTTTGACCCCAATATCTAGGGTTATGCAGCTTTAAGAATAACGGTACTGTGACTGAATGAATATGAAAGTGCCTAATCCAAAATTGATATTAGACGTTATCCCTACATTTTGTAATGGGGAAAACAAAAGTACAATTTCAATTAATTTCAAAATCAACATTTCGGCAATTGGACATACAGTATATATCGGCAATAGGCAGTTGGCATATTTTATTTCGGTTGATTTTTGTCGCTTTACTATTTGAATGGTCTGCCTCCCAAGAACGAGATTGGAGATGGTAGAAATTAAGCAAACTCGCACTGGTCTCCCAACTTAAACTAATCGCACTAATATATTGGCCATCAGCGGTTGTTGGGCTGATGGTTGCTGCTGGTTAGAATATTTCAAAGTATCACAAACCCTAGTTCCGACTAAAAGCAGCACTGCGTCGAAAACGAAGCCTGGTGGTGGGCGCGTGTTGCTTCAGGTACACGTGAATCAATAATGGTACAAGAGGTTTGAGGAAATGATTCGTGAGCTTACAAACACTGCACAGTCTTCAGGGCAATATAAGAAAGGATTCTTCATCTCTCAATGTCTCTCATTTTCTCCATGATTGGTTTTACGAGCAATGCGGTTGTGTCGCTGCATGACACGGCATTACATTTGAGATGATATTGAGCCATGAGTTGTAAAAACACCGTGAAGCAATTATTCGTTTTTGCCGCTTAGTTCCAAGTCCGGTTTCAGCCACCTTTTCCTCTACTGCTTTGCATTCTTGAGCAGATGAAGAAGCTTGTTGCAGTTTACGCCAACACGGTTTGTCAAACAGGGCTTCTGTTACTGAGCCCATTGCACCAACTCAGCCTCAGAGCCAAGATGTTAGATGTTTGGCAAAAACCACACGAATCCTTCCCCTCGTCGTCTGGACAGCTCTGGCCCGTGGAAGCGTTGGAGATTGAAGGAGCGCTGTACCTGCTGCAGCTTTAGCACTAAATAGCACAGTGGGACAGGGAGAGCTTCAGCAGTCCATCCAAGTGCATCTTGTAGAGCAGTTTGAACTCGGCGGGAAGCTGATGGGACTCCTGCCATTTGGTGGTGAACTTGGTGCCCTTCCTGTCGTAGTAGTGGTACGGCAGCTCCTTCCCCGTGTTGGGGTCCCATCCGAAGGGCCAGAAGCCGTACAGGTGGATCTGGTTGCACATGGAGGAGGCCAGCGTGTACATCAGGATGCCCGTACTCAGGCGCTTCGGAGACAGCTGCTTGGTTTTCCAGTAGCTGTTGAGTACAAGTGAGGAGAAGAATAGTTTATTATCACAACCTTATAGAGAGCTGCAGTGATGATGTATTTTTGTTTCACCTACAGCTTAACGTGGATTAGTCAGAAATGAAAAATGAAGGAATGAAAGCTGATTTCTGAGAGGTGAGTATATGTGTTTCCCATATATTGATTTATTTGTGGCAGGCCGCCAATTAAATCATCATGTTAAATAAACATGCTCAGCCCCTCTTTGCGTGCTCTTTGCTCTCAACGGCCCCTGAGCCCCGCCCCCTCCTCTCTGCAAGACATTTCTGAAGTTGGAAACCAGATGCTGCGTGCCGGAGAATCACTTCACGAATGGTTGGTATACGCATACAATTGTCCAAAATGGATGTATTCAAGTTAACTCTGATAAGTTAGTCTCTCCGTTCGTATCACGCTGTAAATCGCGGAGACCCAGATCTTCAAATAAGTTATTAGCTAGCAAGCATGAAAGGAGCCCAGCTAGCTAGTTGCTAGCTGGGTGTGGAGGTTAGCACACTGTGTAACATTATAGCGCTCCTAACGTTAGTCAACTACCGACTGCATTTAATTCTTTAACTCTGCCGCTGAATGATGTTTGCTCCCTCAAACCAGATGAATATAGAAACATATTTTCAGGGGCAGAAACGGGCTCATCCTGAAGAGCAGCAAACACAGCCTGGAACAGAGGTATTAGCAAGATAGAAACACACGTTGGTGGGACACACGCGGGAAAGCTGAACAGTCCGATTAGCTATCCAATTAATTTGTTTGAAATATTTCCAGGCTTCAACCAGTGCGAGTGTAGCAGCAAGAGAGGGTCAGGGAGCCGTGGCAGAGCCAGCTAGCTCAGAAGCAGCCGGTGAGATTGACAGCAAACACAGAAGCAGGTCAGGTTGTCAGAAAACCAGATTTCTGAGGCATCATTTCTGTAACTGTGAAGCAAGCAGCAAGCATAGACGCACTGGATTTGATCCAGAGTGGTTGAATATGCCTCCATTGAAGCCATGGCTATGCCACACACAGCATGGCACATGTGATGAATGGGCTGAGCTCGACCCCTGCCTGAGCCTCCTTGTGGGCATAGGACTAGTTATCCCCGTTTCTAGTGTCAACTGTGAACGCGATTTCTCGGCGATGAACAGAAAAAGCATCACTTTGAAAAGCACAACAAATTATTATGCATTTTCGTTATTAGTTCAGTTTGTGGTATTCCATTTTTCTTCATCCTCAGGTGAAAACAGACCTCCGAAACCAGCTCCAAGGAGAACACCTGGCTGCCTGCTTGAAGATCTGGACCCCGTCCTGAGGTCTTCCCATAAGATAGGGCATTAGAATATTTGTTCAGGAAGCCCAAGAAAAATCTGATGTCAAGACAAAGGGTGCAAAGTTTGCAACAAGTATGCTGCAAAGTTTGCATATTGTCTGAACATCTGAAGCGTTGTGTAGCCGAGCCAAATTTAATTGTGTTTGTTTGTTTGTTAGACATGCTAGTGGTGGTGTTCCAGGCGGGATTTGAACTCGGCACTTAGCCCTCAGTTACTCCAGGGAGAATGTAGTTAAATGTAAATGTATATGATCTAATGTAAATCACTTTGGAATAAGGCGTCTGCTAATTATATTTTTGGGAGAATAAACCCCACAGATCCTCAACTCCGGTGTGGCTCACTCATTTACAACGCGGGGGGGGGGTGCCCGCCGGGGGGGTGCCCCCACAAATAGAATCAAATTCTGTGGGAAACACTGATGGCATTAGGGCTGTAGAAATTTAGATGTTTCCAAATGTATCACGTCAGCCTTCAGAGTACATGTAATTCCATATTATTCAGGCTATTTCTGAACATAAAATATCTGAATTTGATTAATGTCCAAGTCTACTAGGTTGTGTGAGATGAGGAAGTCGGCAGAGACTTGAATAAACCAAAAAAACGTCCATTATTTCTGCCATTGTATTCACCCGAGATCCAACCATACTGAAAGCAATGGCCTCATATAAAAAAAGTAATCCGACCACTGCTGATGCTTTGCAGAGCCTCCGAGGGGGAACTCTCCAAACCAAACCTCAACAAAACCATCACCAGGCGTCCTTGAGGGGCTGAAAGCCGTCTGAGCTGCTTAAACGTGGTAATTCTTCACGAGCAGGTAGGTTTAATGGGATTGGTGAAGATTAGGCTACTGTACGAGCAGCCTGCTACAACACTAAGCAGTAAGCAACAGCCCTAAATCCCTCTCCACACACACACACACACACACACACACACACACACACACACACACACACACACACACACACACACACACACACACACAGCTCTGTGCCGTACCTTTCACTAAATAGCTGTTTCTTGATAATCCGGCTTTGGAGTCTACAGTAAATCTCCTCTTTGACATATAGAGCAAAGCACAATACAACCACACAAACTACTACAGTACAACCAAGACAGAGATACACGAGGACATTTTGAACACAGGTGGACGGAGACATAAGGTAACGGGTATTGATGGACAGAATAACAGAATGTAACATGGTTGCTGTCATTAGGTAAACGGAATTAACCATCCTTATCACGTGTAAACGGGGATAGCTAAATGTTAGCATGTTCACTTTAAAAGCTATAAATCCGAGAGCCAAAGAAGTCAGAATACATTTAAACTATCTACCTAGACTAGGGGTCTCAAACTCAAGGCCCGGGGGCCATATCCGGCCCGCGACTTCATTTTCTGTGGCCCCGCAAGAGCTAGCAAAGAATATAATACGTTTATTATACGGTTACATGCCACTTTACAGAAGCAGGTTTGCCCATAAACTACATGTCCCACAATGCATCTCGTTTTGTGACATGCGCATTGAAGAGACTAGCAATTATTTGTCCTGGACTTCTGCTTCCAGATGTAGTTAATTAAGTTATTATCCTATCCGATAATTATCCAATTCAGAGGCAATAATGTAATACATTATTTTATATATATACATATAATATATATTTATATAATTACAACCGGCCCTTTGAGTGCAACCTATATGCGAATGTGGCCCGCGATGAAATTGAGTTCGACAACCCTGACCTAGACCTAGGGGTCTAAATATGGAACAAAAATCCCATCAGTCCTTTTTTTAGAGGGAATGGCAATATATATCTCAGGCTAAATGTCCACTTGTAAGTCAAATCCATGTGAGCTGTCGCAAGCAATTGTGTTCCACAGAGATCAAATCATACTGTGTGACCGGGTGGTGCAACAGTATCAGTTGTATCAGAGTCTTTAATTATTGTTTTCTTTATTGCGAACATGCTAATAGTTAGCTAGCCTTGTTACAGTAACACCGGTCAATGCAAAGGAAGTCTCTAAAGATGTCCAGTGTATAAAGCAGCAAAAAGGCCGGCGACATTTTCGAAGAGTTGCCATGGAAGGGTTGCTTTATCGTAACGTTACGTCCACACAGCAGCTTTAGACGAATCTTCCGCCGCTTCCAACGCTTCTCTGCCCGTTGACTTTGAATGGGGATGACGCCACTTTGCCTCGCTTTTCGCCGAACTGCATTGTGGGGGAGCGAAGTGAAGATTTCCAGGATCTCCAGGATTCAAAAGTTGAGCAATGTTCAACTTTTGAAGCTGGAAGCGTCAGCCAATCAAACACGTTTATGCAAATCTGACAGTAGAAGCGCTAGCCAATCAAACCGCGTGTAAGCAGGGAGAACCAGACCGCAGTTCATTTCCTCATATTCCAAACGAGAAAGTACGGTAGCAAATCACCCGGTTCTTTACGACCAGAACTATTACCGGGATACAAACCGGAGGAACCAGCATGGAGGGAGGTGGCAGAGACAGTGGGTGAAACTGGTAGGTTTTCGCCTGTTTGGGGAGTTTATATATATATATATTGCTCGCATAAAATCCCCGGGGTTTTTTGCTTTGTATGTCGGGGGCGGGAGATTCATGTGATTGGTTGTTGGTCGCGTTGCTCGCAAAAAATCCCCAAGCTGTCAGACACGCCCAGCTCCAAGATTTTAAAGATTTTTGAAAAGCTGCTGTGTGGACGTACCGGAAGTGTATGTTGGAAACACAACTAGTAGCTAATGGCAAGAATATAAGAGAATGGGGAAATGGGCGCTTCATAATCGCTCATAAAGTTAGCATTGGTGGAGAAGTCAGCTGGTTGCATTAGGATACATGCTTACAGGGTGTAACTGAAAAGGCTCGTGTGGAAATGACAACAAGGTGTTTTGAACATACTGCCGTGTCACCGTGTGTCTTACCTGTTGACATACTGCATGATGTTTCCAGGCCAGGCCAACTTGACGTTCAGCTGACCTCGATGTTCCACAAAGAAGTCGACCAACGTCCTCGTCACCGTGGCGGACGTGTGGAAGAAAAACGCCGGGATCCACAGGATGGCCCCGTCCAGCTTCTTCAGGCTCAGGAAGAAGTTGTTCCTGTCCTGCACAGTCAGCAAGTTGTTGTAGTATTTCTCCAGGATACTCGGGTTAAAGGTCGTCATGTTGGTCCGCCGCCCAACGTCCTTCTTGAACATCTCGGTGGGTGCGAAGTTGCAGCGGAAAACAAAGTCAAACTTCTCGATCTGGGGGCCGCAGCGCGAGCCGGTGAGGATGCCGCTGTTTCCCACCACGGCGCAAACATTGTATTGTTTGTTGAGGATGGGCGAGACCTCGGGAAGGAGCGAGCGGAAGTTCTCTCCGATGGAGAAGACGTACTTGTGGCTGGAGTAGTCGTAGTGCATCAGCTGTCCGATTCGCACCGAGTCTTTAATCAATGAGAAGTTGTGGGGGATGTCGATGTATTGAGAGATCTCCTTTCTGCAAGACACAAAGGACAGTTTCGTTCTTTAAAGGTCCCTATACTGTTT
This sequence comes from Pseudochaenichthys georgianus, assembly GCF_902827115.2. NCBI lineage: Eukaryota > Metazoa > Chordata > Actinopteri > Perciformes > Channichthyidae > Pseudochaenichthys > Pseudochaenichthys georgianus. The sequence goes on from NW_027262485.1 coordinate 16,440, forward strand.
TCATCAACATATTACAGCATTACCCATAATCCCCTCTGTTTCAGCCCTGTGTCAAAAGTGCTGATTCTCTGTCTGTTACTTCAGATGAAAATAAGGAGCCCCTCCCCACGCCCCTCTGAGAGACATTGGGGGGTTACCTTGGTTGGTGATTGGCTAATGGCTACACAAGACAACACATCGTTATGACATCATAAAGTGGCCAAAATCTGATCAGCTCATTTTCAGACAGGTTTTTATAGAAATGGATCAAAAAGAGAAAAAATCTTTGTTCCTGAAACTTTCAGAGTCTCTTTCCACAGAGGGGACACATGTTGATGTAGAAGAGACGTGAAGAAGAGGGGACACATGTTGATGTAGAAGAGACATGAAGAAGAGGGGACACATGTTGATGAAGAAGAGACATGAAGAAGAGGGGACACATGTTGATGTAGAAGAGACGTGAAGAAGAGGGGACACATGTTGATGTAGAAGAGACGTGAAGAAGAGGGGACACATGTTGATGTGGAAGAGACGTGAAGAAGAGGAGACACATGTTGATGTAGAAGAGACGTGAAGAAGAGGGGACACATGTTGATGTAGAAGAGACATGAAGAAGAGGGGACACATGTTGATGTAGAAGAGACATGAAGAAGAGGGGACACATGTTGATGTAGAAGAGACATGAAGAAGAGGGGACACATGTTGATGTAGAAGAGACATGAAGAAGAGGGGACACATGTTGATGAAGAAGAGACACGAAGAAGAGGGGACACATGTTGATGTAGAAGAGACATGGAGAAGAGGGGACACATGTTGATGTAGAAGAGACATGAAGAAGAGGGGACACATGTTGATGTAGAAGAGACATGAAGAAGAGGGGACACATGTTGATGTAGAAGAGACATGGAGAAGAGGGGACACATGTTGATGTAGAAGAGACATGAAGAAGAGGGGACACATGTTGATGTAGAAGAGACATGAAGAAGAGGGGACACATGTTGATGAAGAAGAGACGTGAAGAAGAGGGGACACATGTTGATGTAGAAGAGACATGGAGAAGAGGGGACACATGTTGATGTGGAAAAGACGTGAAGAAGAGGGGACACATGTTGATGTAGAAGAGACGTGAAGAAGAGGGGACACATGTTGATGTAGAAGAGACGTGAAGAAGAGGGGACACATGTTGATGTAGAAGAGACGTGAAGAAGAGGGGACACATGTTGATGTAGAAGAGACATGGAGAAGAGGGGACACATGTTGATGTAGAGGAGACATGAAGAAGAGGGGACACATGTTGATGTAGAAGAGACATGGAGAAGAGGGGACACATGTTGATGTAGAAGAGACATGAAGAAGAGGGGACACATGTTGATGTAGAAGAGACATGGAGAAGAGGGGACACATGTTGATGTAGAAGAGACATGAAGAAGAGGGGACACATGTTGATGTAAAAGAGACATGAAGAAGAGGGGACACATGTTGATGTAGAAGAGACATGAAGAAGAGGGGACACGTGTTGATGTAGAAGAGACATGAAGAAGAGGGGACACGTGTTGATGTAGAAGAGACGTGAAGAAGAGGGGACACGTGTTGATGTAGAAGAGACATGAAGAAGAGGGGACACATGTTGATGTAGAAGAGACATGGAGAAGAGGGGACACATGTTGATGTAGAAGAGACATGAAGAAGAGGGGACACATGTTGATGTAGAAGAGACATGGAGAAGAGGGGACACATGTTGATGTAGAAGAGACATGGAGAAGAGGGGACACGTGTTGATGTAGAAGAGACGTGAAGAAGAGGGGACACGTGTTGATGTAGACTTGGATTTGCCTGTAAGTAAATGAGATCTTAAAGCAAGACGTGCTATGACCGAATTTAAACAAGACTTGTCCTTGTCTCAATTGTTTGGGAGAATTTATTTGGATTTGTTTCTAACTGCTTTGACAAGGAAGTGCAAAAAGTTAGCATCAGACAATCAGCTGGTCACTAAACATCAGTTTTATGCATATTGCAAAACTAGGAACTTAAATAGATTGGATGAGAAATGTGAAACGGTTAGTGTTCAGGAGTTTGAAGTCAAAAACAGAGCGTGGGAGTAACCTACTTCAGTTGTAGAAAAGCCGAGCTGTTGTAGGTCCATCGAGAGGAGTTCTGCAGGTCCTCGCTCAGGGCGTTGGTCAGAGGACTGAAACCTGGATCCATATTCTTCAACGCCAGCTGGGAGCTGAACAGACGAGGATACGACAGAGGAGACGAAGGGGGAGTTAGAAACAAGGAGGTTAACCCAGGCGTCCTTTCGTGTTAAGATGAGGTCGGCTTCATCCACTTGCAATTGAGCTTTTTTAAAACAAGATAATGCAAAACATCCCCATTTACCTGCATTGCAAAGCATTACATGATCATGTGTTCGGCAGGGCAAGGAATGCAAACAGTCAGGTTGGGAAAAGGCAACAATTCAGCCAGATTATTGAAACCACTTATATATTCTGATTTAAGATTCTACCCTGTTTTCTTCCCATCTGATTTCCTTTTGGACCTCGACACCAGCAAGGATGCTTTTTTATTTGTAATGTTAAAAAGAGTGAAATAACGTAATATGTTATTCCAATTAATTGTATGTAAATGCTTCTACAAAACACCAACAGAACTTCCTTCCCGGTTTTGTTTAAATATCTTGCACACACATTTCAATTAGGTGCAACTTAAACCCTTAAGTGGGATCACATGACTGCTCGTGTTTCTTGTCCCGTTGTGGAAATGATTAAAGAAATAAAGCTTCAGCTGGCCTCTGCAGAAAATGAATGATTACAGATATTTTGTCTTTTTCTTCATCAGTTCCACGGCGATAAGACCTCGAGAAGAAGACAATCGTAATGAAAGTTTTTGAGCCATTCAGCAAAAAAATATAAGGACTTATCCTTAAGGAAACCAAGCGACATTTGTATTTACACTTTCAGCTCAGTGTAAACAAATACTTACATTCTCTATCCTTACTCTGGAATCAAATAGACCCAGTGCTCTCGGGAAAATAGGCAATAAGGTTAAACTTTTGCAGAAATTCTGTCCATCTTAGCAAGTTCATTTCAGACTGAATATGTGAAGTCACATATTCACCAAATATGGTTTTATGTTACTCTTTCCTTTCATGGTTTTTAAAAAACATCTGATATAATGCTTCTTTTACTACATTTCGAGTCATTTAAACTCCATGAGAAATCCAATAATGTCAACACTACGATGTCAACGTACTTGATAAGATGAACAATTGTCTTGCGGTGCATGAAGCCTTGACTCAATCCAATACTTAGAAGGATGATATATAAACCAAGACTTAACCAGAAAGCTTTCTATGTCTTATTTTTGCACGGAAACCTTGACATTTTGATTGTATTTGACTTTTTCTTGTCCATGGTGCCGTCTCTCGGTAGAATGACTTCCTTCCTAGGTCAAAGTTATATTCAGTGCAGTTCTTGTAAAAGCAACACTCCGTCTTACCCAGAGCCAATAACAAAAAAGGACATCACTGTGCATACAGCGAGAGGATGGTCCAGGTCAGGGGTGTCAAACTCAATTTCATCTCGGGCCACATTCGCATCATGGTTGCACTCAAAGGGCCAGTTTTATATATAAGACTATATAAAAATAAATATTTAATGTATGTAAAATAATGTATTATATGACATGATTGCCTCTGCATTGGATTATTATCGTATAGGGTAATAACTTCATAATTAACTACGTCTGAAAGCAGAAGTATAGGGCAAGTCTCTTCAGTGAGAATGTCACAAAATGATTTAAAAAGTCAACATTAAAAAAAAAACAAGTGATATTTTGAAAAAAAGAAAAAGGCAAATTCTAAGAAAGTCAAATTCTGAAAAACAAGTAAAATTTGAGATGCATTGTGGGACTCATCGTCATGTAACCGAATAATAATAATGGATTACTTTCTTTTTTTTTTAGAGCCGAGGCGGGTTTCGAACTGGAGTTCACCAATGCCCCTTGATCTGATGATCAACGCTGTAACCACTGCGCCAAAACCGCAATAAACATATTATATTCTTTGCAACTCTTGTGGGCCACATCAGATGAAGTCACGAGCCGGATTTGGCCCCCAGGCCTTGAGTTTGACACCCCTGGTCCAGACTGCTTGGCACAGCTGAGCTAAAAGAGCGAAAACAGGAGAACTGCTAGCCTAACTCAAATGTCTCCATCCTGAGAAACAAATATTGGTTACCATGTGTGTTTCTACAGGACCGACAACGATTAAACCAATGCTCTCTTGGAAAGACAGATATGGAGGATTTTCCACAATCATGATTTGTTGATTTAAACATAAAACTTGCCTCTTTAACACTAATCTTCTCCCTTTGACTAATCGTCAAAATGTCAAGGTTTCAGGTCAAGATCCTGCTATGGCAGTGCTCAAAATGTTCATTTTGCATAGAGGTCAGTAGCATTTACTGCATAAGGACAGTTTAAGTTTTGACCACAAAGGATTTTACCACAATCCAACAGTGTTAGCCAAACCTTAAAATGTATGTGTAAATGCTGTTCGACCTGGATGTGATGGCGTCCATCAGCCTTAGTCTGTTGTTCTGCCATCTTTGAAGCAAGTGAGGCTCAGCCAGAGAGTTGCAGCACTGAAAAGCTACTGATTAGAACAGTATCTACTACAGATGAGCCAATAGCAGACATACAAAATAATATGTGGGAGCCTTTGAGGGTACAATTTTGTTACCAACCCACAAGTATGCAGAGGATTAATGCATGATTAATAAAACATACTCGCTGAACTCCACAAAAAGAAACTAGCCCTCTAAATTCATGCTGTTTCAAATCCAACACGATCCAAAAGGCTCCAAAGAAAAGATAGATAGGTAGGTAGGTAGGTAGCTAGGTAGCTAGGTAGGTAGGTAGGTAGGTAGATACAGTAGGTAGGTAGGTAGGTAGGTAGATACAGTAGGTAGGTAGATACAGTAGGTAGGTAGATAGATACAGTAGGTAGGTAGGTAGGTAGGTAGGTAGGTAGGTAGGTAGATAGATAGATAGATAGGTAGGTAGGTAGATAGATAGGTAGGTAGGTAGGTAGGTAGGTAGGTAGGTAGGTAGGTAGGTAGGTAGGTAGGTAGGTAGGTAGATAGGTAGATAGATAGATAGATAGACAAGTGAAAATGCATCCTTGTGTGTTGGATTAAACGTCAGCACACTGTATTCACCTCAGCACAGGTTTACGAGGGGGCCTCTCGCTGCAGGAGGAATGTGAAACAAAAAAATGAACTCATTCTTATCTTTATCATCACCAGTGACTTTAAAAAGACATTTCATTGACAGAAAGGATCTAGAACGAGCTGGCATGCAGAGATAAAGTGCATTTCAAATACTTACTCGATATCATAGTAAGAATAAAACACTTATTCATGACACAATACATCTTGAATGGTGGTCGTTTGAGTTGTAACTGCAGATGGTGAACTAGGTACAATCCCTGACTTTGTTTGAGTTATATTAAGCGATAACAAAATGTATTTCTCCATAGCTTATGGCAATAACCTGTCCATCATGGATCTTGAATGAAATGATTGTGTGCTCAATGCCTGTTGCACATATTTAGAGTTGCACTATTCTGCACTTTGGGAGCTTAGGAGGGAAAGTAGAGGATAAAACAAGGCTTCATGTGTATGGCAGTCCAGTAGAAATCAGTGCCCGATGGTGGTGTTAGACAGGGGTCACCAAGTTCATTTTTAACACTCTGTCATTGTCGTCTGGCCAACTGTTTAACAGGGGAAAGACCATGTGGACTAAGTCTCCATGAACTGGCTGCACTGCATACAGAGCACAACAAACATGTTATGTTTCCTTTCCTAAACTCAAATTCTACAACATGGCAGGAAACGTACAGATGTGTCCACTGCACTGCTTTCTCTTCAACATGCTGCCCGCCTTCACATCTAACTCAATCTGAGCGCAACCTTGGCCCGTGGTGATGGCAAGCGAGGAGGAAAATGATTACAGGTTGAAGGAAAATAAATGCGGGTCCTCGTGCTATAAATCAGATCCAAGGGCGGCTCCCTGGCCTCCAGAGCCTCCATCAGAACGAGGCTGTTTAAACATCGCCCTCTGGGCCTGACCGACATATCGGTCAACAAAGATTTACAGAGTGATTTTCCTGGAGCTGTACTGCCGTGGCACTGCTGAGATCTGTTAAAAAATATCAGACATATTGGTGTCAACAGACTTCCTGATTGGACTGGAATCTGATGCCGTATTAGATGCTGTAAACCCAGATGTAAACACACCTCACTCATTGAGAATCTGACCATTAAACTAGTCCTGGAGGTTTTCAGACACTCATGGTGTTTCTCAATGTCGAGTAAGGCTGCTCCAGAACCACTATTTCAAGCACGCTACGTCATCGAGTGCCGCCGAAGGACTGTTCCAATGTCCAGCTTACTTGGAATTCTACCGAGCCCGGCGTACTTCGTTTGGAGAAATTTCGAGTCTGCACATGTGTAGTCTTAAAATCCCCACAATGCTTTGCGCACGGACCAATTTCCCCAAATCTGTGGCGGAAAATGGAAGGCGGGGCCTCTCATGTGACGCACACTTGCTCGCCTGTTCCACTCTTCGTTTTCCGAATGCTAGTAGGAAGTATTCTTGACTCGCTTCTGAAGCAAGACGCTCGGAAGACATGTGCTACCAAGCAAGCGTACTTGACATTGAGAAACACCCACAGCCTCGACAATATATACTAATATGTTAGCTGGAGCCCATAGCGCTATAAACTATATCAGGGTTTCCCACACATAGACTCTACTTGGGCGGGCCGCCGAGGTATTTTAACGGCCGCCCAAGTATATTTCGCGACCCATTTAGTTTTTTTTTTTTATAATAATTTTTTAATAATTTTTTTTTTTATAATTTTTTTTTTTATTCGTCCGTGACCACGACGCCATCTGCGATCGATTAACTTGTGGACAATGATCCCTCGCTCCCTTGCACTGATCTCGCCTCCTTCTGGCCTGTTAAGTGGCCTGCCTCACACAGGGTGACTGGCTGTCCACATGATGTGGCCTGCCGACATGGCCACTGTCATACAGATCATAAATCAAAGCCCTTGATTGGTCTCTGTGTGTCATTCAAGCTCGGGATAAGCTCAGCTCAGGTGAGGTAAAGGACTCTCTGAGTGTTTAGAAAGTTAACTTAGTCTAAGTTCTCAGTGGGTCTCAAACGGTGTGGTCACCAGTTATGTAAACACATATTAAGGTGAAAAAAGGTAAGATACACTTTTAAAACTTGTTGAGAGAAAACTAGTCTTTGCTGCTGCCTCAAAGAGGAGCAGGGGGGAGAGGAGGGAGACAGGAGAGGCTGATTCAGGAGCACACACACACTCACAACTATAAATGAACCAAAAATTAATTAATAAACAAGTTTCAGTGTTTTTTTCATATTGGAAATGGTATGTTATTGGTTATGGCCATGATTTTATGATTATTGAAATGTATACAGTTCTGTTTAATATAGGTGTTTCCATAGATCTAATCTCTATATTTTCCCCTCAAAATGCACCAGATTGATGCATTTAACTCCAAAATAAAAAATAAAATCTTACCAGGGGGGCATGCCCCTGGACCCCCTAGAGGATTTGAGGTCGACCCCCACTAAAAATCACATGGATAGGTTCCTAAATACATTTATAAATACATTTATTTTTTTAAATAGTAACCCATTTCCATATGTTCATGTGTGGGTAGTAGATTTAAACTATAGGGCTATCATTATGGGCCCTGCCTGTACCTGTGCGCTCTGCTAACAAGCGACCAACAGAAAGGTTAATGTTGTTGGACGTCACCTCACCCACCCCCCCCCCCCCCCCCCCCCCCGCTACCACCACTACCGCTATTTGGGATATGTGAGAAACAGATCTGTGGGAAACACTGGCAGTTAATGGACCAGCACCAGAGGTGTTCCCATACACACAGGCGTTGGAGCTGTTCTTGATGAAATCCCAGAAGGATGAAGTGCTCTGACAAACAGTGCCATCTTTGCGCAAAATGATTATGATTATGATTATAGTTAAAACCGCCCGCTGCCACCACCCGCCCAAGTATATTTCAGATCTGTGGGAAACACTGTATATAGTTTCTTTTAGATACATTACTAAGACGTAATGTAATGTAACACCTCGTAAATATTTAGATGCAACCCAGTTGAAAAATATTAGCCAGCTGTACAATGCCATTATTTCTAAACATTAAACAGAAACACGACCATAACTGTTCACATATGACACACATTTTGTGTGTGTTTCGACCCATTTTGCCCTTAACTCGTAGATGCTACAACATTTAGTGAATGAAGTTCCATCACAATCAAATGTGAATTGCTTAAATCGCTCTATAGCAAGACACTTAATGTGGATAAAATAAGTGGAATCACGGCAGGAAATGGACTTAAAGAGAGACAGAAGAGCTGCGGTGGAACGAGCCGATGTATTTCACAGCTGTAGGATTAAGTGACAGATGCCCTGCTTTCCTTCAGGCTGATACACACTCACAGTGACTGAGAGACACTGACATGAACTACGTAGACCAGTTTATCAGGGCCAAGTGATCTCCTCATTAAAAAACAACAACAGCGAAGCAGTGTTATCCACCGTTGACCTGAAAGATATAGTGTTGTCTGCTTATTCATTCTGTGCATTTAAAATACAATGTATGAATAAAGCTGTCTGTTAAAAATATAAATCGGAATTTCTTTTCTTTTCAGATGTTTTGATGGAAATGCTTTGCAGAGGCATCCACATTCATGCCTAAGCTGCTTGTTCTTCAATTAGAAACACAATTTCTGCTGATGATTTGAGAATGATGAGTTCAGAGCAGAATTTGTCTCGTAAAAAATATATAAGATTGTCAAAAAGCTTCCCCTTCATAAGGTTATACATCAAAAACTGTCGCTCTGAATTCAAGCAGTTGCTCAATACTTTAGCCTACATGTTAACATAGATGCTAGTAGTAGTAACAGTGATATGAGAGGTTGTAGTAGTCACAATAACAATAGTTTTACTGTAAGGGTAAAATAAGTAGGAATACTAGAAGTGACAGTAGTAGTGGTAAAAACTGTTGTAGTAGAAGTAGCCAAAATAGCAACAAAGTATTAGCCGTGCTAGGAGTAGATTAGCAGTTGTAAAAGTAGACCTACAGTAAAAGTAGTAATGATAAGAGTAGTAGTTGTGTGTTTCTACCTTTGTAACTTAGGTAATCAAAGTAAAATGCAGTTTTTATGTCACATTTCTTCAAATCTCTGTCTTTGTTTGGACCTGGAGGGCGATTAGCTTAGCTTAGCACAAAGACTGGAAGCAGATGGAAACAGCTAGCCTGGCTCTGTTCATATTTCTAACATGAGGCTGCAATGGCTTGTGCTGAACTGAGGTCACGGTTCACTGCACGTAGCCTCTCGCAGAATAAAGGGTACAACGATTGTAAGCACTCAATGTGTGCAAATGAAACGCTGGAGATGTAAAAAAAAAAAACGCCTGAGGGTGATCAGTTTCAACATGAGGGTGGTGTGTGTGACGTCACCCTGATGTGCCAACCGCCAGGATCAGGAACAAACCCCCAAATGAAATGGTGTGGTTGTAACCCACATCCTGCAGTGAACAAGTAACCTTATGCATTTGTGTTTGTTTTATTTCTATAGCCTATTTCTAAGCTCACAAATGAACATGTTGTCCACAGAGTTTAACTCCCATAAAAACATCAGGAAGTCACTGGGTTTCACAAAGAAGTTCTTGAATTGCAATTGAAATCACTGATATTAATCTTTACGCTTTAAAGGTGTTGGTGTATTTTTGAACGTTAAACAGAATGAAGGTAGCTGTTTCCTGCTTCCAGACTGTATGCTAAGCTACGCTAATCACATCATGGTTTCAGTGCTGTAGTTAAAACACAGATATGAGTGGTATTCTAAGTCTAGGCAAGAAAGCAAATCCCCAATATGTCAGAGACTAACAGTTTTAAATTGCAATATTGAAGTGAAACTGCATGTGTTTGGGTACTACACGAGTTGTGTGTGAGTGTGTGACTTCATTCATTCATGTATATACATTTGCTGCTGTTAAACGTTGTAATTATTCTTTTAAGGGTGAAGTAAGTTCAATGATTACTTTTTAAACACTATAACCTCGACCTCTCCCTAACCTCACCCATACTGTAACTCAGCTATATGCAGGCTACTGTTGTGTACTATTCTTAAAACATAGCATTGGACTTTAATGTCGTCCTAGGTCTGCGCCTTTATGAAGCAGACTTTTGTATCATACAATGTTCCTTTATTGAATATGTGGACCTAGCTGAAACCACAAACAACAGCCCCGGGTCATTAAGTGAGGGGGTGAATTAATGTTCGGCCCTTTGGTGTAAAAAATATCAGAGGGAATATTTTGAAACAGAAAATAAAGACCTTTTCTCACAGAGATCAACCACACAGGCCTGCAGCATGAAAACACAGCGGCTCAGTCTGTGGGCCTCAGACAGCAGAGAGGCCTTCATCTGTGCCTCATCATCAACACCTCCATTAGCTACATATGCTACACCATGTATCAGTGGGTGAAGTTATGCATTTCCCTGATAAGATTACTCCACCCTTCCAGCACAAACTGAGAGATGAAGGTTCAACTGGAAAACTGGAACAAGAATAACATTATTATAAGGATGTAAGGCAATAAACATGTCACATTAGAAGGTATCAACAGTAAGTCACATTCAAATGCTTTTCCCACCCTGTCAGCATGCACCTGGAGTAACTAAATATATAACCCACCTCTCAGCTGATCTGGTGCAACAGTCAGCATACAGCCTACGTCTACAGCAGCACCCAGGCCTGTACTCACCGAAACCCCGCATGAAACATGGACAGCCTGGGTCCTCCATTAGGTCCGTATCTGGGGGTGCTGAGCAGAAAGTCCTTCTTGATGGACACGTAGCTGATGAGCGACAGGATGAGCAGAGCCACGCTGAACATGACCAGCCCCAGCGCGCTGGCGATCCGTACCATCCTGCCTCTCTGCGGACAGCAGCCCCCCCGAACCAGAGGCGCAGTGACCGGCCAGGACAAGGAGACAGCAAGAGCCCAAGCGCACCGCATCAGCGGCAGAACGTGGGTAGAAACGCGAAGACGACGCGCGCTTCACATAGATATCATAGTCCATGTGTGGAGGAGGAGCGGATGCGGCGGCGCGGCAGTGGCGACGCGTGAGCGGCGACCATGAACGCAGAAACGCACAAGGCCGGGCAGGCTTGGGCAAAGCCCGGATCTATCCACGACTACAGAGCCAATGTAGAACGAGCGAAATGCCGCGATTGTGCAGATTTCATACCCTAAATATGAGGCATGAAGGCTTCGACGCGTGAGCGGAAGAAACGACGCAGGAAGAGAAGAGACTGTGACGCATTGACAGTCCGTGCATCGCAGGAAGGAGAGCAGATGGGGGAGGAGGGGGGTCTTGGAGGTTTTTCTGCTGGTATCCAGGCTCAGTTTACAGCCGGCATCATGACCTCAAGGCGGTGAAACGCTGCAGTGAAGCGTCGTGCAGGGAGAGAGTGGTGCCACCGCCGGATGCTGCGTCCTCTTCCTCTGCATCCTCCCCGTCCTCTCTCCTCTGCCGGTAGTCATTAATTAAACCGGAGTGTCGCTTTAAGGAGACGCAGCTCTGGTATCGCGGTAATCAGATAAACAGCACCAGCAGCATCCGAGGCTCAGCTGTGAGGGGGGGGGGGGGGGGGTGGGACTCAAACATCTTGAGAAATGTGGAAGTATGTTTTCTGCTCACACCAAAGGAAAAACAGCCCCACTGAGTAACCATTGTGTATTGGATATCATTTAGGTATCAAATACCTACATTGTTTATTGTGTTTATGATTACCCGTGTTGTTCTTGGCAGGACTCAAGGTTAGAGTGAGGATATCCTGTTGGGGCTTAACTTCACACACAGGCCTGTAAGAACACACACACGTCTCACACACAACCACACACCCACACACAGACACACTGAATCAAAGAGATGTCAAGGCTTTGTGTAGGCTGTTGTCAACCAGAAGTACCGATCATGTGCCTTAAGCCTCAAATTAAATGTCTCTCTGTCTTGCTACCACACACACACACACACACACACACACACACACACACACACACACACACACACACACACACACACACACACACACACACACACGCGCGCACACACACACACCCACACACACTCTCCCCACTCACTGACGCAATGTTTCTCCACAGTCTTACCAATGGATGCAGAAATGTTACCGTCTATAATACATGTAAAATGTATAAAGTGACAGATAACACACAAAGGGAAAACCCAATAAATGACACCTCACTGCATTGAGCCTTATACATTACAAATCTAGTTATCTCAATTAATTACCAACTTCAATGCATCTAATGCCATACAGCCAGAGTTCAAAGAGTTCAGACAGATGTATCCCCAGACAGATTTGACATCATTAGTATAACAGATGAAACAGTACGATCCTAGAACTGTTTGGTTACACACACTAAACATCAACAAAAGAAAAACTGAGAAAAAATATACTGAAGGAATTCCTGAGAG
>NW_027262486.1:0-29117 GCF_902827115.2 Pseudochaenichthys georgianus
TCTAGAGTAATCCACAGTCCTGAGAACGTGTGAGTGGTGTCGACCTTTTAAGGTGTGTGGAAGTCCGTATGTGATGTCTTTGAGCCTTGACAACCAGCCACACTCAACGTTCAGACCAAGCCAGTAGAACCACTGGTCGAGGTCGAGGCGGGGCCCAGATCCAACAGGTCCTCAACATAGAGTGTCTGACAGACTTCTCTGACGCTCCGCTGCTCAATCAAGTTCAGGTGAGCTCCGGCAACCAGGTACACGACAGATGGAATGAGAATGACTTTGATGAATTGACCTTTAAATCACAGCCGTTTCCCTTACTCTCTGGATTCTCAAATAGGCTGTGTATCAGTAGACATGATTTGGATATGCTTGAGTTTCAACATCCCTGTTAACTGTCACATACCTAAACAAAGCACACGGTGTTGCAGTGGTCAGTTTGACTGAGCCATGGTTCCGCCTCCCGGCTGCGGGGCCAGGGCTCGAAGCATCATGCACTCAGGTCGGCTCAAATGTCCTTTGGACTCCAGGTCACCGGAGGAGATCTTGGTGGTCAAATAAAGGGTCTCTGTGTCCTTACAAAACACGGATTTGGCTTCAATCCAAGAATAGATTTGCGAAGACAATTTCACGCAAGGAAACTGGTGAATAGTCAATAAAGCAATCTAACACGTAAAAAGTTCTCTTTTTACCACCATCAGAGGACATTTCGCCTAATGTGTGGTGCCTGTCGTGTTGGATAATGGAGCCCATGCAGATGTATAGCCTAAAACATTTCCTCAGCATTTCCAAAAATAAAATTGTGTGTGGGGGGGTGTTAGTGCCCAGTGACGAGACTAGAGCTTTTATTGAGGTTTTACACAACGTCCCAACTTCATTGGAATGGGGTTTGTAAATACAACTTGTGTTGATCAAACATGTCACTAAATTCATGTAATAAGTCATTCTTGACTTATTTTCATTCAAACTCGTGCCAGTATGATTTCAAATTACACGAGTATTTATTTACTTCTCGTGGGTCTACATTGAAACTACAAGAACCCTGGAGGAGAGGAAAGTTAGACCCAATTAGTGTGCCAAAAACAAGCTGTAACTGATCTGTAGGTGTCACTGGAGCATGGGGGAACCATGTGTGCGCGATAGACAAGAGAATCCAGCCTGTGCACATGGAGCTGAAGACAAAAGGACCGAACCGCGTGGTGTTGCTGTGTGAATGTGTAATGTTCAAAAGCATGTTGACTTTGTATTAATGTTTCCATTTCTCAGTTCTATTTAATGATCTGAATAATGAATGAATGAAAAGTTATTACAGACTCAGGGTCCAGATAAAATAGAACATAATAATATACATTTCCCAGTGTTGGATAGTGTCTCATCTCTTACCCAAACATACAGTTGTGTTCAAAAGTGTAATGTATTTCATGGCAGTCTTGAGTTTTCAATCATTTCTACAGCTCTTATTTTTCTGTGATTGAGTGATCGGAGCACATACTTCTTTGTCACAAAACAAACATCATGCATTTTCTTTTATGAATTTATTATGAGTCTTCTGAAAAAGTGATCAAATATATACATACAGCATTGCTAATATTTGGTAACATGTCCCTTGGCCATTTTCACCTCAATTAGGCGCTTTTGGTGTCCATCCACAAGCTTCTGGAAAGCTTCTGGTTACGCTTTGACCACTCCTCTTGACAGAATCGGTGCATATCAGCTACATCTGTTGGCTTTCTGACACGGACTTGTTTCTTCAGCACTGTCCACATGCTCTCGGTGGGGTTAAAGTCAGGACTTTGGGAAGCCATTCTCAAACCTTAATTCTAGCCTGATTTAGCCATTTCTTTACCGCTTTATTTGTGTGTCTGTGGTCATTTTCCTTTTGGACACCAAACTGTGCCCAAGACCCTCCTCCTTCATTATTCCATTTACTTTCTGTAAAGCACCAGTTCCATTGGCAGCACAACAGGCTCAGCGCATAATGGTACCACAACCATGCTTTAAAGGGGACCTATCATGCAAAATGCACCTTTGTACGTCTTTTATACATGAATGTGTCCCCGGTGTGTCAGGGAACTCAGCAAGTGTCAGAAAACACAACCCTCTATTTTCCTCCGTACCCACATCTCTAAAAAAGGGGCTGCAATGGATCTGAGACAGACTGATCCAGATTTGAATTATTTTCTACGTCACAGAAGTGGAGCTCCGCCTATATGGCCAACTCTCCACCTATCAGGGGAATGAGAGGTTGGGCCACCGCCGGCCATTGCCGCTTGAAAGCGCTGGAGACGCTGTAGTACATATGCCAGGCCTGTAAGTGGTGCTGTAGTCTGCCACAAAAGCAGCGAAGAAGACTTCCCTTGCATGGTTGCCATGGTTGCCCTTCTGTTTATTCTCCGCTGTGGCTCTTTCTCTCCCTCCCCGTCGAGGCAAGCGCTGTAATTCTCTCCGGTAGTCCACCAGCAGATGACAAACACCCTCCTCTCCGCCTCTTCCAAGGAACGAGGGGACCGTGCGGCGAGTTTCAGTTCGATTTCTTTCTGCCGGTCAACATGTCCGTTAAAGTTTAAATCTTCCGGACAAAATTAGAAAAGTGACGGTCGAAGGTCTTCTTTGTTATTCATTGAGCTTTAAAACAAATGAATAAGGACTCTATAATAATATAAGAATAAAACACGGAGGACGGAGATCTCTTTTCCTTCCCCTCCTCTGAGAGCCCAGCAGCTGATCTCAGAGCACGCTCCCCTCTCCTGCAGTATAAAAACTATATTTATATACTTTATATAGAATAGGTATGGCCCTACAATATATTGTTCAAATATAGCATGATAGGTCACCTTTAAAGGTGGGGTAGGTAAGTTTGAGAAACCGGCTCGAGATACACTTGTTGTTATATTCCATGGAATGCTCTTAACATCCGATAGCAATGAATATCTTCAGTGCTTTGACAAAAAATCCATAAAAAATCATCTGTAGAAGCCGTGATACTGTAAAAAGTACAACCAATCCGTTTAGCCTGGATGACCTACCTGCCTGTCAGCCTTCCATCGGGGCACAAACTTATCTTGTGCCCTCATTGGTCATGTGCGCGTTCGTGTGTGTTGGAGGAGGGGCTCTGTGAGGAAGTGGCAGATTTTCTCCGGTTGTGTATTTTCAAATTCTAGCGATCTCGAGCCGGTTTCTCAAACGTACCTACCCCACCTTTAAGGTAGGCATGGTGTTTTGGGGTTAAAGGTCTCACCTTGTGTTTGATCTGACCACAGAACTTTACTCCAGAAGCCTTCTCTTTGTCCATGTGATCAGCAGCAGACTTCAGTGGAGCTTTAATGTGCCGCTTGTGGAGCGAGGGCTTCCTTCCTTCCTGCACGGCAGCCTCTCAGCCCATGGCGCTGTAAAACAAGTTGGACGGTGGACACTGACACCTGCGTGCCAGCGGCTCCTAATTCATTGCAGACCTGGTTCCCCCGTTGACTCTTGACCATCCTGACCTATTTTCTCTCGGTATCAGGTGATAGCTTGCGTTTTATTCCTGATCAGGGCAGTGTCGCAACTGTGCCCTGTACTTTATACCTACAAACGGTTGCTTGCTTAGTTAGCTGCTTTGATATGGCGACAAGTGACTTTCCTGACTTGTTCAAATGAATGATCTTTTTCAGATCTGCGCTGAGCTCCTCTGACTTTCCCATTGTAGTCTCATGTGTGTCAGGTGAGCCCTATTTCAATGGGTACCAGCTATAGTGACTATAATCACTCCCCAGAGGTTAAGAGGCCACGTAACAAAGCAACGTTGATTGACACAACTTTTGACATCACCAAAATGTATAATTCATCTTGCTGTATGTATATTTTTCACCCAGCAGATATGATCACATTTTCAGAAGACTCATAATAAATTAAAAAAAGAAACAAACTTCATGATTTATTTATTTTGTGACAAAGAACAATGTGCTCCAATCACTGGAGCTGTAGAGGACATACATGTTCTTTACAAATGTATGTACACTTTTGAACTCAACTTTAGCTATCCTCCTGCCTACATATGTATACTTACACTTTTAGACTGTGTGTGTGTGTGTGTGTGGTGTGTGTGTGTGGTTGTGTGTGTGGGGTGTGTGTGTGTGTGTGTGTGTGTGTTGTGTGGTGTGTGTGTGTGTGTGTGTGTGTGTGTTGGTGTGTGTGTGTGTGTGTGTGTGGGTGTGGTGTGTGTGTGTGTGGTGTTGTGTGTGGTGTGTGTGTGTGTGTGTGTGTGTGTGTGTGTGTGTGTGTGTGTGTGTGGGTGGGTGTGGTTGTGTGTGTGTGTGGTGTGTGTGTGTGTGTGTGTGTGGTGTGTGTGTGTGATGATGTGTGTGTTTTGTGGATCGCGCTCTGAGGCCAACCTGACCCTAAAGCTGCCTGTCACCATCAACAAGTTCTTCCAGCCCACCGAGATGACTTCACACGACTTCTTCCAGCGCTGGAAACAGCTCAGCCAGTAAGTGTGTTTTTGTGTATGTGTTTGTTGTGCGCATGTGTTTTGTGTGTCTGTGTGTGATGCCAGTTAGGGATTTCATAATGTCCCGTGTGAACTTTCTCAGACCACAACAAGAAGCACAGAAGATATTCAGGCTAACCACGGCATGGACACAGAAGTTCTCAAGGCGAAGGTACGTGTTCTTCACAGCGCCAGCCATCTCATGGTGGATCTGTGTTGTTCAGACCTCTGATGGGGCCCCTCTTTCCTGCTCATTCATATGGTAGCTGCTGGGACTGGGATCGGCCCTGCTGGAGGACGTGGATCCCAACCCTGAGAATTATGTGTGTGCTGGAGTGATCCAGACCAAGGGCCAGCAGGTGGGCTGCCTGCTGAGACTGGAGCCCAACAGCCAGGCTCAGGTACAGTACAGCGCCTTGCTCCTGCTTTCCTGTAGTCCAGGCGACGCACGCACACAGAGCCTCGTTTGCAGCTAATGGGTTTTTGGCAACAACTGAAAGATTTTTTAAATCCTCGTGGATCCATATTTATTATATACATTCACATCATTTAAGCATCTGGCTTGTCAAATCAAGTTTTATTTATATAGCACATTTATAAACGATTTTTGGTGGAGCCAAAGTGCTGTGTTACAGTTGCAAGAAAAAGTACGTGAATCCTTTGGAACGACCTGGATTTCTGCATAAGTTGGTCATAAAATGTGTTCTGATCTTCAGCTAAGTCACAACAACAGACACACACAGTCTGCTTAAACTAATACCACACAAACAATGATATGTTTTCATGTTGTTATTGAACACACCATGTAAACATTCACAGTGCAGGGTGGAACAAGTATTGATGGAGATATGAGTGGACAACTAGTCCGCTTTTTCAAATCTCCGCGCGTCCCTAAACAAGCAGGTTATATTACAGGAAGAAATCCAGAGCATACAATTAACCGATAACAATAATCTACTTTAATGGTAATAAGACAATGCAATACAATCAAATACAGTACAAAATAAATACAGATCTGTGGGATCCCACATTTACCTGATACTCACGTGAGCCAGCCAGCCAGAGGAAAGAGAGAGAGCACACAGCGTGCTTCCTGTCTAAATACCTCGCTTACAAGAGGAGGAGTTATCTGCGCCTCCCTTCCAGACCTCCGTGATTGGCTGCCCAAATTATCATGAACACCTCACATCTTAAGTTCCCCAATCCCAGTAGCTCAGCTTCATTATCTCCTAGATCTGAATTGACTGCATGTTAACTCCTCACCTTCCCCCCTTCTTCCTTTGTCCTCAAAAAACCACATGTTCACAGGCCCAAAACCAGCTCAGTTTTCTACACAAATCATTTCCCCCTTTTAAGCTTCTTCATAGTTTACTAACATGAATACATACAAATATTTCCTTACAATTCCCCCTTTTGCACTCTTAAAAAAGAGTGCAACTTACACAAGGCACTTGAAATATAACTATTGTCGCTCCTCTCCACTGTGTTCATCTCTCAACATTATATTTAGAGCCCTTTAAACATTTGGAAACAGCCCTTCATAGCAATTTCTCATGGCAGAATGAGAGGGAGACCAAAAAAAATGTCAAAAAACTGCATCCTTGTCTGCTGAGTCTCCATACTTGTCCTCTACGGATACAAATCGAATGGTTTCATCAGACCATCTCTGAGGGCAGGATGGGCTGGTTACACGCAGCACATTTAGGCGCCAGGACCCTGTGGTAGTCTTTCAGACAGTAGATTTTATTCTCAGTGTCCACAGTGAAGGGCACTCCGTCCAGGCTCTCGTTGCAGATGACGCAGCGGAAGCAACCGGGGCGGTACGACTTCCCCAGGGCCTGCAGGATCATGTCCATGATCAGATGTCCACATGCGTTGCACTTGTCTGCAGACTGCTGGAACCCAGAGTACAGAAAGTCCTCTTCACAGAAAACCCTTCCTGCGTCATAGTAGAACGCCTTCCCTCTCAGCCTTCGACTACAGGCGCTGCAGGTGAAGCAGCTGTCATGGTAGAGGCTGCCCATAGCTTGGCAGGCCTGGCTGGCTCCATACACCGTCTTGTTGCACTTAACACACATTTCTGTTTCCGCGGAGAGTGGAGTCCCCTGTGTCGTCCTGGCTTGCCGTGTCTTTGTCCCCTCTGATCCGCTGACGGCGGCTTCTGGGCTGCCTGCTAGAGAGATGTCTTCCTTCTCCTCCGGCTTGCTGATGGCGGCTTCCGAGTCGCTGCTGAATAGATGTCCTCCCGATCTTCCTTCTCCGGTCCGATGATGATGCCTCCTGGGAC
The DNA here is from genome assembly GCF_902827115.2 of Pseudochaenichthys georgianus. Lineage (NCBI taxonomy): Eukaryota > Metazoa > Chordata > Actinopteri > Perciformes > Channichthyidae > Pseudochaenichthys > Pseudochaenichthys georgianus. Next base: position 6,747 of record NW_027262486.1, read on the forward strand.
GACTGCTGGATGGATGTCCTCGAGGTCCTTCTCCTCCAGTCCGCTGATGACAGCATCCGAGTCGACCTCCATGACGAGAGCCAGATCCGTCCTGATGTCGTCTAGGGTCCTCGCAGGTGTTTTCCCCGCCGCACACTGGCTCCCGTGGTACCAGTTGTCCCCCTTTCCTTGTAGGCGGACGGCATGGGATGTCCTCTGGGTCACTCGGTCGGGGCCGGAGAGCCTGGGGTTGATCCACTTTGTTCTGCTGACAGTCAGCCTCCTGCGTCTCGGGTCCCCCTTTTGGCGTCAACAACCTGTGTGGAGAAATCTGATACAAATCCCTCAAGCCTACGCTCCGGGCTCTGGGGCCCTCGGCTGTTTGACCCACCAGTGCGTGGCCACTTGGAGCCTGTTGGTGGGGTGTCTTAAAACAACAGACGTCTATGAACAGGTTTTCTAAATTAATTGTGCAGCTTCAGAATCTTAATATTTGGACTGTGCCAACTAAATAAGAACCCCAACATCTTTAGGTAAACTAAATAACATATTTCAATAGCTCCGAATTTCTGACAAGCATCTGTGTTTATTTTAAAATAAAATCCTTGAGATCTCATTAAAAATCTAAATATGATTTGAACTGCTAATGTTTCTGGTAAAGAAACACACTTATGTTATGGATTCAAAAACAACCAAAATCACAATACTAACAAAGTGAATGGCTTCCTGGTGACACTGCTTCTACCCGTCAGTGCTTAGATATTATCCTACTGAAAAAATGAATACAGAATTCCAACAAACTGTCATCAAATGTCTTTCTATTATAAATGTAGATGAAATGTATATCCCCATAATGACCTAAACAATAAAGTCTATGGCTTTTACTTCTTTACCAGGCTAGTTACATGATGTTGTCTGTTGAAACATTACTCACAGGTCAGCTTCTTCAGTATTCCATTCTGGACTTACATCTCTCTGGTAGCCCCTTGGCCACTGATTCTTTATCTGTGTTACCTGCTATAACTCAATCAATATTAGAGACATGTCAACATTCATCAAACAGTGTGTTATCCCCAAATATGGAGCAGGTCAATTCTAAAACTGTCAATCAATGGTCAGATTGAACAATGGAGTTGGAGCAGCCGGTTCCTTTCAGTCCCTAAATGAAAAATGTACATTGTTTACACTCCCCCTTTTTTACACATTATCTCATGTGTAAACAAAATCCTGTATGGGAAGAAAACCTTCAGGTCATAATGGATTATAAGACAATACCAAACATTTTTCCCAAAGGTACATCCATCATTTCCCCAGTAAACACTCCAGTAAGTGTTTCTCTCCATCTTTCAGTCCTAAAAGAAACAGAATCTTCATGTTTTAGTTTGAGTTTCACATTCTGCAAACGGCCACCTCCTGTGGGAGTGAAACATCATCAAGCAGATTAGATACGGTTTCCCCTTTTGTGCAATGTTAGGAAACCTCTCATTTCACACATTATTATCACACAATAATAATGTGTTAGTCCAAAACATGCTTAATTAGTCATCGGTTTAAATCATGCAGTTGCACTGATCAGATGCAGACATACACTCACTCACACTGTCAGGTTGTAAAGTCAGGTTTTGGTCAGGTACACCTCAGAGTCAGTCATTGAGAGTGCCTTCCCAAGTTACCCTGTCGGTCAGGGTCAAAGGTCAGTTGGTCTCAGTCTTTTTGGCCATGTGTCGTGCTCTGCAGAGACTTTGATGTTCCAGCACAGGCCAGCATCCTCCGTCTATAAAAATCTGTATATATGGAGCGCCATCATTTATTAATTCACAATTACAACTATAATGTTCAAGATATCTCCAACCCCACCTTGCTGTTTCCCACATTCCCTGAAAAGTGTCTAGCCAAAAAAATGTCACTTCCTTAGAGTACTACTACTACTACTGCAATTCATTTACACCTAATTAGTATTAAAATGACTAATAGATCTATTTCAGAAACATGTGTACATCACTATCTTGTGTCAAAACATTACTAGGATCTGTAAAGATCTGCTATGTATTCCATAACTCATTCTATCAATTTATCTTCAATTCTGGTGCACTTAAAGAACAATGTTACCTTCTTTAACAGTGCGTGGAACTCTGGGTGTTCGAACATGCAACAATTACTCCCTACTGTAACAAATTAAAACACTACCAAATTCACACACGAATAAAAAGTCCAGTGCATACTTCCTTCATGCCCCCCCCTTCCTATCAGTGTGTTTTAGATTTTCCACTTCACTTTAATAGTTCTCCTCTTTTCCGCTATTTTTTATTTACCAATTGACTAATTTATGGTCAATACATCTTCTTATCTTCACTTATTGATCAAGTCAATTCAAGTTCTTTACAATACATTAGTAGATACCTTGTGGAGTATTCACAATAACTAATCCCCTCTAGGATATGAAATCCATTCACCTTCAAGCAGATACTATGTCCTTATTTATGTTTTGTTCATGATAACAATAATATAACAACCACACGTTTTACCCATAGCTAGTTAATATAACAAGACTATTATGTGTGACATAATAATCAGATGTCTTGTTTGCTAACCAAGAATATTAAACTTTAACCTTTTCAGCATTCCAGACCATCCTATAAACAAGCAGCCTCTTATCTAAACACTAAGCATTAAGGTTACTACACCACCAACCGGGAAACTCTTGCACAATTATGCTGTAAAATCATTGCATCATTCCTCCAGAACAATCTGAGACAAGCATGTCTCAAGATCTTGTCATAATGAGCACAGTCAGTGATGCAGCTGTAGTCAGTGGCAGGGTCCCCAAAAAAGCTAGGATCGGCCCTGGTCAGTGGGCTCCAAGGAAACTCTCCCTGGCTTTGAGATGAGGGAAGGAATCACTTGGCCGACACACATTGTCCTCCGTACGGCAGAAATCCCCCAAAACCGCAGTACCTCTTCACACCACTGTTGCCTTGACAACGAGGCACAAGCATAATGTCAATATCTCCTCAGAGATTCATTCTTTGCACACTTCTTCTGTTCGCAGTGAGCAACTCTTCACCAACACACTGATTCAGAGAACCCAAAAGGTGGTGCAGAACTATCCAATGCTGCTGCAATCACAGCCATTCTACTGAGAAAAACTCAATTTAAATCTCTCTCCCAACGGGTTACAAAATAAAACGGCTGAGTGGCTATATGGTCAGGAATGCTGAAACATGTGAATGTTAAAACAAATCAATGGCAGTAGTCTACCAAGATTCTTTACTCCATTAAAAGTAGTAAAACCACATTGTAAAATCTCTTTTTATCTTTAGAAACCATAAGGAATGACAGTTCTCATAAAACACTATTCTTCCTTACTTCAGTTCTAAATCAAATGAGCCAGACAGGAAACCCCCTTTAACCACTTGCTTATTCTATTCTTTTGAAATTGTTTATCTAAGTTGTGTTACAAGCAGGTTAGATCTGTAATGAATTAAAATCAATATTTAAGGACGTAATATAAGTTAAATATATTGTTAAGCTAATTGCTGTTTTATTGTGAAGGCCTCTCTGGCGAACAGCGGCCTTTGGCTTTTATTTTGAAAGGCCGTTCCGGAACAGTGAGTTCGATTTCTAGAAACACGGCAAGTTAACAATCGTTCTAATGCATTAACTATAGTCGTGAAAGAGACAAGGAGGGGGAAGGCGTGTGGAAGCAAGCAATGAACTGAAAATGCCACCAATCCTCTGTTTTAACGTGATGGCGGACATTGAAAACCGAAGCGGGCATAAGCACCCCTGTCATATACTGAGAAGCGTCCAAAAACCCTTCTGCTTATCACTTAGGCTACTACTTTTTGTTTTATTCATAACCTAAAAATACAATTGTGATGAATAGCTTGCTCTTGTACCATTACATTTACCAACATAAAACAAGGTCTTTACTAATCAACAATGACAACCTACAGACAGCTTATTTATTTAAATATACAAGCCTTTTCTTTCGCTCCCTGTTTGATTCCACTTAAAACAATCTCTTAATCTGTTCCCATATTGACTTCGCTTTTATTTATCTGACTTAATTAATATGTGTTCACTTGTCTATTGTCGTCGTTAACGTGCTTCCCCCCCTTTCAGCCACTAGATGGCAGCAGCAGAGCACAAATGAGCTTCACTCTTCTGAGTGCATTGTCTGTGCTCACACAAGTATTTTAGGTAAAAATCACACAGATTTATTCCCCGTACAGTTTGTCCAGCTTGACAATGTGATGTTTATTTCAACAGACAAGCAAGACCACGAATGATGCGAGCCCTTTATCACACGTCAGCCTTACAAATTAATTTTTACAGACAAGGGAAACGAGAGCCGGTCCCGTCACAATTACGGTGACGTCTGCGTTCTCTCCCCTGAATTGAACAAATAGCAGACCGCTGGCACTTTAGCTTATGGCCTCAGTCTGCTATTGAACCTCAGTTTTAAACGGCGACTCGATCTGAAATATCGAGCTTCCAGGCTTCGTCGTGTAGGAATTTCACCTCCCAACCCACGAACTGCACCGTTTCCACGCCACTCAGGAATAAACTACCTGAGATCCACGCCAAACCGCCTTATATCTCGTCACGCAGGACTCTCTGTCTACCTTGCGATCAACGTTCACGTGTTTTATATAACTTTCATAACATAGTAAAATATGCATTGTATATTCCATTTAAACTTCAAAAACACTGTGAAACGCCTACAGACAATCCTACAGTTTTGTTACCTTATTTGTAGTGGCAGGGCCCTGCTTATTTGTCTGAGGTGTCTAAAAGTGTTTGTTCCCGACCCATTCCGGTCTTCTGAATCCTTCCACAGCTCTGTTTATTCAGACACGTCGGGGCACCATTTGATGGAGATATGAGTGGACAACTAGTCCGCTTTTTCAAATCTCCGCGCGTCCCTAAACAAGCTGGTTATATTACAGGAAGAAATCCAGAGCATACAATTAACCGATAACAATAATCTACTTTAATGGTAATAAGACAATGCAATACAATCAAATACAGTACAAAATAAATACAGATCTGTGGGATCCCACATTTACCTGATACTCACGTGAGCCAGCCAGCCAGAGGAAAGAGAGAGAGCACACAGCGTGCTTCCTGTCTAAATACCTCGCTTACAAGAGGAGGAGTTATCTGCGCCTCCCTTCCAGACCTCCGTGATTGGCTGCCCAAATTATCATGAACACCTCACATCTTAAGTTCCCCAATCCCAGTAGCTCAGCTTCATTATCTCCTAGATCTGAATTGACTGCATGTTAACTCCTCACCTTCCCCCCTTCTTCCTTTGTCCTCAAAAAACCACATGTTCACAGGCCCAAAACCAGCTCAGTTTTCTACACAAATCATTTCCCCCTTTTAAGCTTCTTCATAGTTTACTAACATGAATACATACAAATATTTCCTTACAGTATGTGAACCCCGAGGCTAAAGACTTCTTCAGAGCTACTTGGAGTCAGGAGTCAGCCAACCTGGAGTCCAGTCAATGAGACGAGATTGGAGGTGTTTGTTAAAGCTGCCCTGCCCTATAAGAAATACACACCAGTTTAGAATGTGCTATTCTTAAGAAGCGTTGCCAGATGTGAACCATGCCTCTCTCAGAAGAGCTCTCAGAAGACCTACCATTAAGAACTGCTGACTTGCATAAAGCTGGAAAGGGTTCCAGAAGTGTCTCTGAAAGCCTTGATGCTCATCAGTCCACGGTAAGACACGTTGTCTATACATGGAGAAAGGTCAGCACTGTTGCTGCTCTCCCTAGGAGTGGCCGTCCTGTAAAGAGGACTGCAAGAGCACAGCACAGAATGCTCAATGAGGTGAAGAAGAGTCCTAGAGAGTCAGCTAGAGCAGTGGTTCCCAAACTGTTTGTGCCCAAGGCACCAAAGGACAAGTAAACATCTCAAGGCACACCTATTGTGCAAAATAGCCCTTATAACACGTGTTATCACTCATATCATGTAAAATATCTGTACATGTGCATAATTATTTACTAATGCCAAATAAAATGTGACAAAGACAACTATATTACTCATGAAATATTTATTAACGAAATATTTCAGAAATTAATTTGAAACGTTATCAAATTAGGCTTCATCAAAGCAGCAACACACTCATTTAAACCAGACAGGTCACACATTAAACATGAGGCAAAGGAAATTCAGCAGAAACTCAGCAGAGAACTGTCGATGCAGGGAAGCTGCATTCCGTGGTCCTGAACTACAAATTATAAATGTAGCATTTCAGCAATCAGCATTGAAACATGTGCTATTGTAAATATTTTGCCGACTTACAAATTAGTGAGATACATGTGCCTGTCGGGGCGCAGATGTTTGTAATCCTTGGTGGCACTGAGGAGAGGGCCACTCGCAAGTCCTGTTCAACAGAGAGCCATGACCTCCTGTTGTTCTTCATGTAAACCAGAGTAGAGAACGCCAACTCCAGAGATGGGGTCGTTACTAATTTTTTAAAATATATTACATATTAGTTTTAAAAAAAAGTAATATATTACACTACTTTGTTACTATCTACATAAAGTAACTTGTTACTTTACTCGCCGAGCACGTACGAACTGCGCATGCGTGAGTGGCAATAACTTTCCTTACCAGCAGGCGGCGGTAGTGTGTATTTGTCATTCAAAACAGGCAACAACCGGAAGACAGAGAAGAAGAACAGACTACGTGATATAAACAAACAACAAATAGCGTGTGCGGTAGCTCCACCTTAGCATGTGTTCTTTGCAGGTGCTTGTTGAGGTGTGACGTGGTGTTTACAGCAGTGGATAACAGCTTCTGGCCTGGACACAGTTTGCACCTCACCGTCACATTCCTGTCTATTCTTCGGACGAACTCAAAGTAATGGGCAGACCTCCGCCCCTCGAGAGTTATCGCTGACTCAGCCATGTTTATGCAGCACTGCACGTGGAGATGTGGACGCGCAAGTCGCGCAGATTACGTACATATAAACCTACAAAGTACTGATATAGTAAATTAAATAATTATTTGTGTGTAGTTGGATATTGCAATAATAACGTATAGTTGTCACAAAATCCCACGGCACACCCGGACTTGCCTCACGGCACACCAGTGTGCCGCGGCACACCGTTTGGGAACCACTGAGCGAGAGACTTAAAGAAATCTCTGGCACATGCTAACATCTCTGTTGACGAATCTACGATACGTAAAACACTGAACAAGAGTGGAGTTCATGGAAGACACCACGGAGGAAGCCACTGCTGTCCAGAAACAACATGGCTGCACGTTTGAAGTTTGCCAAAGAGCACCTGGATGTTCCACAGCACGACTGGCAACATATTCTGTGGACAGATTAAACCAGAGCTGAGTTGTTTGGAAGAACACACAACGCTATGTGTGGAGGATCCAAAGGGTTCACATACTTTCTCTTGCAACTGTATAATAAAACTAGCCTACAGTAGAGACACTTTACAGAAAATACAACGGCACAGACTGTTCAGAATATCAGTCTGACAATACGACACCCTCTGTCCTCAGACCCTCTGTCCTCAGACCCTCTGTCCTCAGACCCTCTGTCCTTAGAGCCTCTGTCCTTAGAGCCTCTGTCCTCAGACCCTCTGTCCTCAGACCCTCTGTCCTCAGACCCTCTGTCCTCAGAGCCTCTGTCCTTAGACCCTCTGTCCTTAGACCCTCTGTCCTCAGACCCTCTGTCCTCAGAGCCTCTGTCCTCAGACCCTCTGTCCTCAGACCCTCTGTCCTTAGACCCTCTGTCCTCAGACCCTCTGTCCTTAGAGCCTCTGTCCTTAGACCCTCTGTCCTCAGACCCTCTGTCCTTAGACCCTCTGTCCTCAGACCCTCTGTTCTTAGAGCCTCTGTCCTTAGACCCTCTGTCCTTAGACCCTCTGTCCTCAGACCCTCTGTCCTTAGACCCTCTGTCCTCAGACCCTCTGTTCTTAGAGCCTCTGTCCTTAGACCCTCTGTCCTCAGACCCTCTGTCCTTAGACCCTCTGTCCTTAGACCCTCTGTCCTCAGACCCTCTGTCCTTAGAGCCTCTGTTCTTAGAGCCTCTGTCCTTAGACCCTCTGTCCTCAGACCCTCTGTCCTTAGAGCCTCTGTTCTTAGAGCCTCTGTCCTTAGACCCTCTGTCCTCAGACCCTCTCTCCTCAGACCCTCTGTCCTTAGACCCTCTGTCCTCAGACCCTCTGTCCTTAGACCCTCTGTCCTTAGACCCTCTGTCCTTAGAGCCTCTGTCCTTAGAGCCTCTGTCCTTAGAGCCTCTGTCCTTAGACCCTCTGTCCTCAGACCCTCTGTCCTCAGACCCTCTGTCCTTAGACCCTCTGTCCTTAAAGCCTCTGTCCTTAGACCCTCTGTCCTCAGACCCTCTGTCCTTAGACCCTCTGTCCTTAGACCCTCTGTCCTCAGACCCTCTGTCCTTAGACCCTCACATCGTACAAGGAAACACTTCCAGAGAAAACCCACAGTTGAAGGGAACATGGGAGAAACCTCAGGGAGAGCAGCAGAGGAGGGATCCTCTCCCAGGACGGACAGACTGCAATAGATGCCGTGTGTAAATCCAAGAGATAATACATTTGACAGCATATAGACCGAATGTTAGGAAATGCATGTGTCTGTAATGAGAAGATGAATCCACGAGGATGTCAGCTACAATCCTGTGGAAGCCATCAGGGAAGCAGCATGACGAGACCCAAGGTCTATGATGTCACTGTATTAGTTACGTATTAACACACGACATGTACTGTACTGTCCGTCCTGGGAGAGGGTCCCTCCTCGAGGTGGCTCTCCTCGAGGAGGGACCCTCCTCTGTGGTTCTCCTTGAGGAGGGACCCTCTTCTGTGGCTCTCCTTGAGGAGGGACCCTCTTCTGTGGCTCTCCTTGAGGAGGGACCCTCCTCTGTGGCTCTCCTTGAGGAGGGACCCTCCTCTGTGGTTCTCCTTGAGGAGGGACCCTCTTCTGTGGCTCTCCTTGAGGAGGGACCCTCTTCTGTGGCTCTCCTTGAGGAGGGACCCTCCTCTGTGGCTCTCCTTGAGGAGGGACCCTCCTCTGTGGTTCTCCTTGAGGAGGGACCCTCTTCTGTGGCTCTCCTTGAGGAGGGACCCTCTTCTGTGGCTCTCCTTGAGGAGGGACCCTCCTCTGTGGCTCTCCTTGAGGAGGGACCCTCCTCTGTGGCTCTCCTTGAGGTTTCCACCTTTTATTCCCCTCGTTTACGGTGGGCTCTCTTTGGGAGTTTTCCTTGTTTCTGCGAGGGTCTAAGGACAGAGGGTCTAAGGACAGAGGGTCTAGGGACAGAGGGTCTAAGGAGAGAGGGGGTCTTATTCTGTACAGTCTGTAAAGTCCCCGAAGACAAGTGTCATTTGTGATATGGGGCTATATAAATACATTTGGGTTGTCCGTAGATAAAGGTATTTAATAGCATTATGTCCTTAGTTAACTCACTCACACGTGAGAGTTAACTAAGGGATATTTTTTAAGTTTAAATAGTCTTATCAACATTGGACAAATATGATTGCTTTATACCTATTGTATATTCCTTATTACTTCAACAAAACTAAGACACATTTAGGTTAATTTATTAAAACATTCATCGGTACGGTACGAACCCTTTTATCGCCCTTATTTATATCCTCAGTCTCTAATGTTGTAAAACACGCTAAAAGCTGAACACGGAGTTATTTCCCCCCCATCATCTGACCGAGTAGAGAGCGGATATCAGAGGGGGGGGGGGGCTCACTCTCTTTGGCCAGCACTGAGTCCTCACTGAGCAACTTTGATGAATCTGCTGAATCCAGTGCTCTTCAAGCATCTATGCTTCCCATCCAACCGGGACTCTCCACCATTTCCTCAAAGAAACGAGTGGCATTAAAATGAAGTTGCGTTGTTATCGCTTCGCCAGCCCTGACTCAAATATATGATTCTGCTTTATCTCCTCTCTAATGCGAGGTCAATGTCCAATCCCCTTACTTACAGTTCATTAGACATGACCGGAAACACTGAGCTGGTTCAGTGCTACTTTCATACATACTCGCCTTCCACATGCTGCCAACGTGGACCATGAGTGGCTCTTCACAACCCTGTTAGACCAGGACCATGAAGTGGCTCTTCACAACCCGTTAAACCAGGACCATGAAGTGGCTCTTCACAACCCTGTTAGACCAGGACCATGAAGTGGCTCTTCACAACCCCGTTAGACCAGGACCATGAGTGGCTCTTCACAACCCTGTTAGACCAGGACCATGAAGTGGCTCTTCACAACCCGTTAAACCAGGACCATGAAGTGGCTCTTCACAACCCTGTTAGACCAGGACCATGAAGTGGCTCTTCACAACCCCGTTAGACCAGGACCATGAGTGGCTCTTCACAACCCTGTTAGACCAGGACCATGAAGTGGCTCTTCACAACCCGTTAAACCAGGACCATGAAGTGGCTCTTCACAACCCGTTAAACCAGGACCATGAAGTGGCTCTTCACAACCCTGTTAGACCAGGACCATGAGGTGGCTCTTCACAACCCTGTTAGACCAGGACCATGAAGTGGCTCTTCACAACCCGTTAAACCAGGACCATGAGTGCCTCTTCACAACCCGTTAAACCAGGACCATGAAGTGGCTCTTCACAACCCCGTTAGACCAGGACCATGAAGTGCCTCTTCACAACCCGTTAAACCAGGACCATGAAGTGCCTCTTCACAACCCCGTTAAACCAGGACCATGAAGTGGCTCTTCACAACCCCGTTAGACCAGGACCATGAAGTGGCTCTTCACAACCCCGTTAGACCAGGACCATGAGGTGGCTCTTCACAACCCCGTTAGACCAGGACCATGAAGTGCCTCTTCACAACCCGTTAAACCAGGACCATGAAGTGCCTCTTCACAACCCCGTTAAACCAGGACCATGAAGTGGCTCTTCACAACCCCGTTAGACCAGGACCATGAAGTGGCTCTTCACAACCCCGTTAGACCAGGACCATGAGGTGGCTCTTCACAACCCCGTTAAACCAGGACCATGAAGTGGCTCTTCACAACCCCGTTAGACCAGGACCATGAAGTGGCTCTTCACAACCCCGTTAAACCAGGACCATGAAGTGGCTCTTCACAACCCCGTTAGACCAGGACCATGAAGTGGCTCTTCACAACCCCGTTAGACCAGGACCATGAGGTGGCTCTTCACAACCCCGTTAGACCAGGACCATGAAGTGGCTCTTCACAACCCCGTTAGACCAGGACCATGAGGTGGCTCTTCACAACCCCGTTAGACCAGGACCATGAGGTGGCTCTTCACAACCCCGTTAGACCAGGACCATGAAGTGGCTCTTCACAACCCCGTTAGACCAGGACCATGAGGCCGGTCTCCGTTTGTCATTTTCCTGATTGCTATTGTATTGTTTTCAAAATGTTGGATCTCTACCCAAGAATACCAGCCAATCTGTTAGTACCACCGAGCAGTGTCCTTCCCTGTTTAATATATACTTTTTAAATGTACATTATCTTTAGTTTACATTAGTTTCTATAGATTTGGTTTTTGCTTAGCAGACACCATGCTTGGTTGAGCACTAAAGCACCTCTGGGCTTCAGAGAGGGCGTCACCATCCAGTGTTCAGACCCGTTCCTGTGTTTGGGCTGCATTGAAACATGTCTGTTAAACCCTTTTCTCTGTGTGCAGATGTACCGTCTGACTCTGCGCTGCAGTAAGGACTCCGTCTCCAAGCGTCTGTGCGAGCTGCTGGCTGAACAGTTCTAGAGTCCGGACCCCCCCCATCACCAGTCCTCCCACCATCCCCACCAGCGACCTCTCCTCCCCCAACAAATAATGTTTGAGTCCATAAAGGTGTAACCTACATAAGGGAAAAAGCAGCCACATATTATCATCATTCTATTGTCCCAGATTCTGATTCCAGGCCATCTTCTACTTGTTTAGTAACATGATGCTTCATCTCTGTGTGTGTGTGTGTGTGTGTGTGTGTGTGTGTGTGTGTGTGTGTGTGTGTGTGTGTGTGTGTGTGTGTGTGTGTGTGTGTGTGTGTGTGTGTGTGTGTGTGTGTGTGTGTGTGTGTGTGTGTGTGTGTGTGTGTGTGTGTGTGTGTGTGTGTGTGTGTGTGTGTGTGTGTGTGTGTGTGTGTGTGTGTGTGTGTGTGTGTGTGTGTGTGTGCACGTGTCGATGGTGTGTGTGAGAGAGAAAGAGTCCAAATTTGATCTGTTAGAGCATTCCTTGAAGATAAATGGGTGAGGCTGTTTATCACACACACACACTCACATCCTCTCACACACTAGTGTACGGCCTCCACGCTTCCTTGAGGTTCTGGTGGAAACACTAACGAAGTGAGACCTGAGGGTCCAGAACTCTGCTGCTGCCCACTCATTTCCGTCAAGCATTCCCAGTGAAAATGCACTGACCCCCCCCCCCCCCCCCTGGCAGCCATGTGATGAGTTACCTGTCATTTCAAAGAGTCAGTACACTTGTTTATGTTCTTATCTGTATGTAAATATGTGCCAGTGTATTACTTTATGGCTTTCTGGAACATTCCCATGTTGCTGTGATGAACCCCAGAGGAGAGGAGGCACAGAGCGGCTGAGGGTCCGACCTGGCAGCGAGAAGCAGTCGCTCAGACCCTGCGTTCCTCATCAGCTGTCTGTAGGAGGCTGAGCGAGTCTTCTCTTAGGAAACTGGAACATTCTTTCTGAGAACACTTGGGGGAATGAAATGTCACTTTGTGCTGCTCGCCCGATTATGTATTGAAATGATTTGTTGTTCGATACAACACGCCATGCAGAGATGATATATTCAAGCATCTTAAAGCAGCATGCTTCAGAGGAGAGAAGACTTCAATGACGAGGACTAACTGGTAAATGTATGTGTGGTTAGGTTCCCACCTCTGATTGGGCGCAGGAGGGTGTGACTTTATATCAGAGCTATCATGGCTTCAGAGGACCCGACAACACTGTCTGTCCAACTCATTGATTTGTGTTTATGAAGAAGTGCACAAAGAGACGGCTCATCATTACGTAACGGGTATAACGGTCGTCACGAGGCAGCGATGAACAGAAGCTGCTAAACGCAACACTCTGAGCCAGTCCATCCCCACAACATGTAGAGAAGAGATCCACACCAACACATTGACTAGTACAGACCCACAGCTGGAGCTCTGCCTGGCCTCCTCTCGCACACGCACTGATGCTGTAGGGGGATATGACGTAAGCATCTGCGGGGCCTCGGTGTGTGTGTGTTGAGTGGCTGTGGCTGTAAGCAGGTAAGAACAAAAGAGGTTTCTCATGGTTACGTTCTCTGGCTGCGTGCGATCACAGGACATTGAACTTTGTGGTGGAAATATAGTCATTCTGTGAGTGTGTGTGTGTGTGTGCAGTGTTCACGAGCTAATGCAGCCTCGTGTATCAGTGTTAAGAACCTGTCCAATACCTGTGTTAGAATTAAGATTTACTCTGTAATGAAAAGATGTGAAAGTAAAACTATGCCATATATCCAACATGAAGCCTCCTGTCTTCGTGTGGTATTCCAGCACAGCACATGCACCACGCCTATATGTTCAACCAGTTCAATGGAAACGCCAAACAATACTTTAATTCTGGCACATTCTTTGAATGTTGTCATGAGAAGTCCAACTTACGTGAAGGTATGTGTGTTGTAGCCTCTTCGGCCGAGGCACCAATCCAAACGGCAGTTATATGGACGATGCTAAACATCCTGTGCTCTCCTATTCACGTGTCTAGCTTTGTGTAACATTACTATAATATCCCCATAATGGCTTTGTCGAGGCTGACAGTCATTCAAAAAGGTTGCTTTGCCTTTTTAGCTCAGCCTATGACTCAGTGCAACAACTATTCCTAAAAAAGATAAATCTTATAGAGGAATGTTCCGGAGATAGGCTCTGTCCGATGCTGCTGCACACACCACTTCATTATCAAACTCGCTTTTAAACAAACTGGTAGACTGATCATCTTTCAACAAAGCTTTTGGAACGCTGCTCGCTTTGCCTGTGGGACAAGGTGACTCTCCTGATCAAAATGCATCAGTAGCCTAAAACGTATGCCTTAAGAATTAAAAGAGTATGTATGTTTAAAGAAAATCTAGTGAAAGGAGCGACAGTAAAAGTAGTCATTGCAGATTGGTCCATTTCAGAATAATATATATATATGTTTTATAATGATTGATCATGAAAGTGTTCTCAAAGCTGGTGGAGGTGCAGCTAGTCTGAAGTACTTTGTAGACTGCAGGGTAGCTGGTGGAGGTGCAGCTAGTCTGAAGTACTTTGTAGACTGCAGGGTAGCTGGTGGAGGTGCAGCTAGTCTGAAGTACTTTGTAGACTGCAGGGTAGCTGGTGGAGGTGCAGCTAGTCTGAAGTACTTTGTAGACTGCAGGGTAGCTGGTGGAGGTGCAGCTAGTCTGAAGTACTTTGTAGACTGCAGGGTAGCTGGTGAAGGTGCAGCTAGTCTGAAGTACTTTGTAGACTGCAGGGTAGCTGGTGAAGGTGCAGCCAGTCTGAAGTACTTTGTAGACTGCAGGGTAGCTGGTGAAGGTGCAGCTAGTCTGAAGTACTTTGTAGACTGCAGGGTAGCTGGTGGAGGTGCAGCTAGTCTGAAGTACTTTGTAGACTGCAGGGTAGCTGGTGAAGGTGCAGCTAGTCTGAAGTACTTTGTAGACTGCAGGGTAGCTGGTGAAGGTGCAGCTAGTCTGAAGTACTTTGTAGACTGCAGGGTAGCTGGTGAAGGTGCAGCTAGTCTGAAGTACTTTGTAGACTGCAGGGTAGCTGGTGGAGGTGCAGCTAGTCTGAAGTACTTTGTAGACTGCAGGGTAGCTGGTGAAGGTGCAGCTAGTCTGAAGTACTTTGTAGACTGCAGGGTAGCTGGTGGATTTACTCCAGGTGGAACTAAAGTCTGATTCAACACTTGGTTATATTTCACATCATTCATCCAGATCTGTGAAGTAACTAAAGGTATTAAATACATGTAGTGGAGTAGAAGTACACCATGTACCTCTGAACTGTAGTGGAGTAGAAGTACTACTACTGCAAAACAATTAAATGTAAAGTACAAGTACCTCAACATTTTACTCAAGTACAGTACAATAAAATAACATAATTATACATATTTTATTTATTTATTTCACATGTAAATAAAGCCATGCTAATTCGGTTAACAATTTCTTTAGTTTTTCCCTTTAAAAACATAGTGGAGTAGAAGTACACCATGTACCTCTGAACTGTAGTGGAGTAGAAGAACACTGTAGCATAAAATGGAAATACCCAAGTAATGAACAAGTACCTCAAAATTGTACTTAAGTACAGTACTTGAATACACGTACTCAATGACTTAACAACACTGAACCTTATCCAATACATTTAATAATACAAAAAATAAACCTTATAATCTTGTAGTGTCTCGCTACAGCAGGGGTGGCCAACCAGTCAGAGGTTAAGAGCCACATTTGTTCTCTGTTACTGCAAAGAGCCACATCAAACACACAGTCACTGATACCACTTGTTTCGGTTTTTTGTTTTCTGGAGACAAGATTTCAACGTCACTGATGCATTTTTGTGGCATTGGGATATATATTTTTTAAATCCTCTGGAGCAGAGAGGAGCTGTGGATTATTGTTATTGATTAATGCATCAGGGTTTCTTAGGGTAAAAAACACTAAACTCAACTTAAAATTAAAGCGTTTAGTTTATTTAATAAAAGAGCACATGTTCAATGTGAAAAGTGACAGTCATAGATTATTTGCAATTTAGTGCTACATATATATATTAAAAAATAAAAAATAATATATATATAATATATATATTTTGTAAAAACCTTGAATTTCAGGGGGGGCGCGGGACCCCTCCAAGACAATGGTAGGGGAAACCATAGATATATATAAACACTAGATGACTCACCCGCGCTGCTGGCCAATGGAGACCGACGTTGCCACTTGGCCGCCATCTTGCTACAGGGAGTTCTCTCATTCATAACATTATGGTTTACTATTTAAATAACCATAGCTTGCTCAATTTTCAACCAATTTTCAAACGGTTTGGTTTTTTATAAACATCAAAGATGTAGTTATGATACTGCATACTTATAATCATGGACTTTCATATGAAAATAACATTAATCAGATAAAGCAATAGCTATACACACACACACAAGGTATTTATATTAAATATTTGCCGGTGTATATATTTCCATTTATTTTATTATATTGTTAATATTTAAAATAAATTATAAAATTAAAATACATTTATATTTTATATATAAAAATCGGTCTCATGTTACCACTCTGTAAGCCAAGAGTTGTTAATTTAGCAATGCCTTAGCTTTAAGAACAGGGACACAACGATGTGAGGGTCTAAGGACAGAGGGTCTAAGGACAGAGGGTGTCGTATTGTCATACTGATATTCTGTACACACTGTGAAGACCACTGAGACAAATGTAACATTTGTGATATTGGGCTATATAAATAAACATTGATTGATTGATTGACAACTAATGACAATAGCATATGTTGGTATATTATTTAGATATTCACACCTTTATCAGAAGAACCAAACAAACATAAAATGTGCTCACAGACAGGCCAGTTCTGTCTAATTTATCACAATTATTTTTGACATGAGATCTTCATATAGACTGCAGACAGACAGACTGCGGTGATTAGAGCATCCGTAGGCTGCACAAAAGTCCGGCATAGTCAGGTACTTCTGTAAACACAAAGTCAGTAAATTCCTGTATCATAATGCAATATGTTTTTAACAAGCCAAACCACTTGGAAGAAATCATGTGTAACTTAAAGAGCCTGTGACACCATCCCAACAACTGTTGTGCAATGAAATATTGGGCTACTAGTAATCTCGAACCGTCAGTTTAAAAAAGAAAAAGCGATACCGTTCCGTTAAATATCAATAATTTCGAACATCGCGGGGAAATTCCTTCACTCATTTTGAAGTTTTGGGGGAAGCCGGAAGTGACGTCAATGCGGGAACGCTTCGAGAGCCAAACACGGACAAAGTGTGTGTTGTCATGCGAAGAAATGGTGAATTACTGAGATTAGGCACGTTAATAACGTTTTAATGAAGTTGACTACAGTATATTCATATTTGTCAGTGCTTTCATGTCAATTCGGCGACATAAACATAAATGATCGTGGTGAAGATGATGATTACATTAGGATTAAAAATCAGGAGTGAGAGCTGCTGAATTTCCTCCCGTCGGATGTGATATAAAAACAAATCGATTATTTTTGTAGTTATAAACTCAAGTGGATGAAACTACATTTATTAGTGCTTTCATGTCAATTCGGCGAACATATGATACATTAAATGATGAGTGAGGATGATGATTAAAAATCGTTTGTTTGAGCCGGTCTGCATTTACTGATGAGAAAACAAACCGATGCTTTTTGTAGTTGTAGTACACCCACGTGGATTAAACGTGTGGTTTTTTACCACAATGTTGGGGAAATTAATGGATAAAATGCACGGATTATTATTATTATTCCCACTCCGATCGGGACACGAGGTCCACCGTTTCCCCGCAGCGAGGCTCCCCCCGTTGACAGTTTACGTGGGCTGGGTGCAGTGGCGGACTGGCCATCGGGACGAATCCCGATGGGCCGGTACCGAAGTGGGCCGGTCGGATAAGTAACTAGCACATCCCCCATAGGCGGCGCGTGAGGCTCAGGTTTGCGAAGGCTAAATAACTTATTTTACCTGACGCTGCCCGCCTCCGGCGTCTATAGAACAGATCAACTCAGTGTGCGGAGTTTAAATCTCTCAAGTCATATTACAGGATAAAGGAAATACAGTTTAAACTGCCGTGCAGAGGAGACGCCGACGTGTCGCACTTATCATTCATATTACATCATCAATCAGATCATATAATATCATAATATATCATATATTTCCTTATCTGAGTCAGCTTCTCCAGCCTCATCTGGCCGTGCAACACTCACAGTGTCACAGACTGGATGCAGAAGTATTATTTAACACATTATGTTGACGAAACACTCGAGACAAATGTAATTAAAGTCAGATCCACTCGTGTCTTAGACGTGAACGCGCTCTCAGCTGGAGAGAGAAACCCTGGCTTGATTTACCGAGTTGATAACCAGCGTCGTAGGACCGCTTAGCGAGATCTCGTTTGTTAGTTTGTTGTTGTTAGTTAGTTTGTTACTCAAACATATCCAGGGTCTGTTGAACTGGCTTCGTAGTACAGGGCACAGGTGGCGAGCAGCGCTAAGGTCAAAGACACAGACATTATACATTATATTTGTATTTTACATCCCCCGCTCCCCCCGTTGACAATTTACTAGCGGTACCGAAGTGGGCCGGTCGAGAGTCCCGGGATGATTTGTAGTCCCAGTCCACCACTGGCTACATGACCGTATGATCGCCCATATTGACGCACCTCATTCCTAAACTTCTACAGATACAACATAAACCGATCCTTCAGCCTCATATGAGCTCTCAGACACGTTCAACATTAACCTGTCATCGCTGTCTGAGCTTGCTGCTGTGTGCGCCGTCGTGCGTTTACATCTGACTGTATATATATAAAGGTTTACATGCAGAAGCTGGGATCCTGGACGGTGCAGCTGGAGCGCTGTGCCCGCAATGACGTCACCCATCATTTGGCGGGACTTGAAGAATCCGCGAGAAGATCCAGAAAATTGTCAACATTGAAGGCAGATTAATGGTTATCAAAGTACAAATATCCAAAATCAGTTCAGTAACGGTTTTCAAGGGGACAATATGTACTCAAATTGATGGGTTTGGATGATGGGGGAAAACCGTGTCACAGGCTCTTTAAGTTATGTTGAAAAGAAAGAGCAGTTCTGCCTCTCCCACTGGTGTAAAGTTGCTGGGTGAACTTTGTAATACTAGGTCTCACTGACAGCCTCTTGTTATTAGCCAGCTAATAAATACAACCACATACACAAAGAAAAGCTGCGATTTCAACATGTCCAAGCATCCTCTATCATAGCCATGCTAATCATGTTTATAATAAACCAAACCGTTTGTAAATCTGTCAAGATTTCAGCGAGTTAAGAGTATTTTTGTGCAGATCACTCACCTGACAACAGCTACCATAACGCGAATCAGAGTAACTGTTGACTGTAGCAAGATGGCGGCCGGTCAGCTACGCTGGAAAATCTCCCATGAGCCATCTAGTGTTTATATATATCTATGGGGGAAACACTGGATAGTGTTTAATCAACGATAGGTCCCCCCCCCCCCCCTCAAAGGTGATTGGGTCACTGCATCGCAGGTATTATTGTGATTGGCTCTTGTGATACTGACACCTGACACCACACATACACACGTAGGGAGAGCCGGGACGAAAGTAACACGGGACGAAAGTAACGGAGCGATTTTATCTGAGCCCAAACAACTTTTACAGGCCAAATTACGTCAGAATTATCAGCATTCAATACTTAACAGACCTACAACATATCAGGTTTAACTGTCAGGAGTAGAGTGTTGTCAAGATACCAACATTTTGGTTTCAATACCAAGTCGAGAATTGCGATTCCGATTCTTTTTCGATACTTTTCTTAAAAAGAGGGAAACAGTCTTAAATGTAATTATTGTGCTTTATTTCACACCAGAACCATAACACAAACTTTTAAACAATGAGAACAATAAATAAAATAAATGACAAGAATTCGTATTAAATTAAATGAATACATTTCTCACAGACAGGCCTCGTGGTGTCCGTAGGCTGGCCCTCACTGTCAGAGATATAGCTCAAATACTTCCAAATGTCGCTTCTGGGGTCTTTTTTGTCAACAAGCCGAGGCGCAGCGGCAGTTGCACTCCCACTTGCAGCCATGCTTCACGTTTTCTCACATGCTCTGGCAGCTAGCGCGTGCACGAGAGAGGGGAGTAGTGATGGGTCGTTCGCGAACGATTCGTTCTTTATGAACGAATCTTTGAAGTGAACGAGATGAACTGATTCCTCCCACAAAACGATTAGTTTGTTTGAGTCGCCGCTAAAGAGAAGCTGTTCGCGAATGACGAACTTAAAGAACTGGCGGAACCGTAGCGTCCAGCTAGCTTAGCGATAAATACACACATCGTTGTATTCTCCTCCCCCTATCGGCCCTAAAAGCTTCAGATGGTGGATACCTGAGCTCCATAGCGTCCCGCTAATGTGAAACACACACACAGCGTTAGCGAGACATTCTCCTCCCCTGTCGGCACTAAAAGCTTCAGAGGGCGGATAGCTGGGCTCCGTATCGTCCAGCTAGCTTAGCCGCTAGCTTAGCGATAAATACACACATCGTTGTATTCTCCTCCCCCTGTCGGCACTAAAAGCTTCAGATGGCGGATACCTGAGCTCCATAGCGCCGCGCTAATGTGAAACACACACAGCGTTAGCGGGACATTCTCCTCTCCCTGTCGGCCCTAAAAGCTTCAGAGGGCGGATAGCTGGGCTCCGTAGCGTCCCACTAGCTTAGCCGCTAGCTAAAGGTAAACATACAGTAGATGGGTACATACTATAGAATATGAATAAATCGTCACCGATGTAGAGGATATATTTTTGTATTCACTTTGAACTCGGCCAAATGGAGTTTAATGTTTTGGGATTTAAGCACATAGTACATGCATGGGTTTGCAAGTATAACGTGCTAGCCTGCTGTAATACATCGTATAGTCAGGCACACATTTATGAGAGATTTAACAATGGCCATTATATTTCTTAAATAATATGTAGCCTATTCCCAGAGCATAATTCATGGGGCAACAAGGTGAGGTGTAACATGTGTTTTAATATCATAAATGTTACGCCAGCAAACTTCTTGTACGGACTTCGGCAGTAGTGAAGACTCACTGAACGAATTAAGTACAAAGACGAATCGTTCGCGAACGTGCAAATCACCAGAAGTCGTTCGCGAACCGGTGAACGAATCAGTGAACGAATCAGTGAACGAATCTTTCAAGTGAACTGAATCAAAAGATTTGTGTCCCCGAAGGGAATCGGAATTCCCATCACTAGAGGGGAGGGACTTAGAGCGTGCTTGAGAGGGGCGGGACTGCAGGCACAGCTGCAGTGCAGGGAGTGGAAGCAGAGCGCTGAACACACACGGCTCTTATTAAAACGAGGCTTTCTCACCGGAGTGCTTTCCCCCGTCATTCTTAAAGTACCGATACTAATGAAACGGAGGAATCGTAACGTTTTTAACGGCAGAGTATCGCGGTATACCTTTCAAGTATCGGTACACCGTGCCACACTAGTCAGGAGTCAGTGTCTCTCCCCCCAAACTCACACATATACCATTCGATATGAACTGAAGAGCCGCATGAAACTAGGCAAAGAGCCGCATGCGGCTCGAGAGCCACGGGTTGGCCACCCCTGCGCTACAGGAACTCAATGAGACGTTATGTCTTTGCAGAACACAGGTTACTGTGGGCCGTGAACAAGGACCTTATTATACATCAATGTCCGTGACTCTCAAACACTCGGCTAAGGGTTTTAACAAAGAAATGAAATGTGTGAGAGGAAGCTTCTGCAATCACGGGGGTGATAACAGAGAGTGAGACAGGGTGGGGTGAGACAGAGGGGGAGACAGAGAGTGGGGTATGACAGAGAGTGAGACAGGGTGGGGTGAGACAGAGATTGGGGTGAGACAGAGAATGGGGTATGACAGAGAGTGGGGTGAGACAGAGGGTGGGGTGATAACAGAGAGTGAAACAGAGGGTGTGGTGAGACAGAGGGTGAGACAGAGAGTAAAACAGAGGGTGGGGTGAGGGTGGGGTGAGACAGAGGGTGGGGGGATAACAGAGAGTGAGACAGAGGGTGGGGTGAGACAGAGGGTGAGGCAGAGAGTGAGACAGAGGGTGAGGCAGAGAGTGAGGGTGAGGCAGAGAGTGAGGCAGAGCGTGAGACAGAGAGTGATACAGAGGGTAGGAGAGAGAGTGAGACAGAGGGTGAGACAGGGTGAGACAGAGGGTGGAGCAGAGGATGAGACAGAGGGTGAGACAGAGAGTTAGACAGAGGGTGAGACAGAGAGTGAGACAGAGGGTGAGACAGAGAGACAGAGGGTGGAGCAGAGGGTGAGACAGAGAGTGAGACAGAGGGTGAGACAGAGAGTGAGACAGAGGGTGAGGCAGAGAGTGGGGTGAGGCAGAGAGTGAGACAGAGAGTGGGACAGAGAGTGAGACAGAGCATGAGAGTGAGACAGAGAGTGAGACAGAGAGTGGGACAGAGAGTGAGACAGAGAGTGAGACAGAGAGTGAGACAGAGAGTGAGACAGAGAGTGATACAGAGAGTGAGACAGAGAGTGGGACAGAGAGTGAGACAGAGAGAGTGAGACAGATAGTGAGACAGAGAGTGGGACAGAGAGTGAGGCAGAGAGTGAGACAGAGAGTGAGGCAGAGGGTGAG